>NW_016816502.1:406218-408147 GCF_001698545.2 Rhinopithecus bieti | reverse complement strand
TCAATGCAACAAGAAGAGCTAACTATCCTAAATATATATGCACCCAATACAGGAGCACCGAGATTCATAAAGCAAGTTCTTAGAGACCTACAAAGAGACTTAGACTCCCACAAAATAATAATGGGAGTCTTTAACACCCTACTGTCAATATTAGACAGATCAACGAGACAGAAAATTAACAAGGATATTCAGGACTTGAACTCAGCTCTGGACCAAGCAGACCCAATAGACATGTACAGAACTCTCCACCCCAAATCAACAGAATATACATTCTTCTCAGCACCACATCACACTTATTCCAAAATTGACCACATAATTGGAAGTAAAATATTCCTCAGCAAATGCAAAAGAACGGAAATCATAACAAACCGTCTATCAGACCACAGTGCAATCAAATTAGAACTCAGGAATAAGAAATCCACTCAAAACTGCACAACTACATGGACACTGAACAACCTGCTCCTGAATGACTACTGGGTAAATAATGAAATTAAGGCAGAAATAAATAAATTCTCTGAAACCAATGAGAACAAAGACACAATATGCCAGAATCTCTGGGGCACTGCTAAAGTAGTGCTTAGAGGGAAATTTATAGCACTAAATGCTCACAGGAGAAAGTGGGAAAGATCTAAAATTGACACCCTAACATCACAATTAAAAGAACTAGAGAAGCAAGAGCAAACAAATTCAAAAGCTAGCAGAAGACAAGAAATAAACTAAGATTAGGGCAGAACTAAAGGAGATAGAGACACGAAAAACCCTTCAAGGAATCAATGAATCCAGGAGCTGGTTTTTTTAAAAGATTAACAAAATAGATAGACCTCTAGCCAGACTAATATAGAAGAAAAGAGAGAAGAATCAAATAGACACAATAAAAAAAGATAAAGGGGATATCACCGCTTATCCCACAGAAATACAAACTACCATCAGAGAATACTATAAACATCTCTGTGCAAATAAACTAGAAAATCTGGAAGAAATGGATACATTCCTGCACATATACACCGTCCCAAGACTAAACCAGGAAGAAGTCGAACCCTGAATAGACCAATAATAAATTCTGAAATTGAGGCAGTAATTAATAGCCTACCAATCAAAAAAAGCCCAGGACCAGATGGATTCATAGCCGAATTCTACCAGAGGTACAAAGAAGAACTGATACCATTCCTTCTGAAACTATTCCAAACAATAGAAAAAGAGGGGAATCCTCCCTAACTCATTTTATGAGGCCAGCATCATCCTGATACCAAAACCTGGCAGAGACAGAACAAAAAAAGAAAATTTCATGCCAATATCCCTGATGAACACTGATGTGAAAAATCCTAAAAAAAATACTAGCAAACCAAATCCAGCAGCACATCAAAAAGCTTATCCACCACAATCAAGTGAGCTTCATCTCTGGGACACAAGGCTGGCTCAACATATGCAAATCAATAAACGTAATCCATCACATAAACAGAGCCAATGACGAAAACCACATGAATATCTCAATAGATGCAAAAAAGGCCTTTGATAAAATTCAACACCCCTTCATGCTAAAAACTCTCAATAATCTAGGTATTGATGGAATGTATCTCAAAATAGTAAGTGCTATTTATGACAAACCTAGTCAGTATTATACTGAATGGGCAAAAGCTGGAAGCATTCGCTTTGAAAACCGGCACAAGAGAAGGATGCCGTCTCTCACCACTCCTATTCAACATAGTATTGGAAGTTCTGGCTAGGGCAATCAGGCAAGAGAAAGAAATAAAGCGTATTCAAATAGGAAGAGATAAGTCAAATTGTCTCTGTTTGAAGATAACATCATTGTATATTTAGAAAACCCCATCATCTGAGCCCGAAAGCTCCTTAAGCTGATAAGCAACTTCAGCAAAATCTCAGGATACAAAATCAATGTGCAAATATCACAAGCATTCTTTTCTTTTTTTT
>NW_016816502.1:399762-403670 GCF_001698545.2 Rhinopithecus bieti | reverse complement strand
ATTATTATTTTTTTATTTTTTATTTTTTGAGACAGAGTCTTGCTCTGTCGCCCAGGTTAGAGTGCAGTGGCACATTCTCAGCTCACTGCAACCTCCGCCTCCCTGGTTCAAGCAATTCTCCTGTCTCAGCCTCCCAAGTAGCTGGTATTACAGGCACCCGCCACCGTGCCCAGATACTTTTTGTATTTTTAGTAGAGACAGGGTTTCACCATCTTGGCCTCGCTGGCCTCGAACTCCTGACCTCATGATCCACCCACCTCAGCCTCCCACTGCTGGGATTACAGGCATGAGCCACGGTGCCCAGCCCAACATTAATCTCAAATGCTATAATTTTTGTTCTCAGTTTTCCAATAACAGGATTACTAGAAGACAACATTTAGTTGAAAAGACAAAGCTCATGTTTTGTCAACCTCCCCCTCAAGATTGTCATGATCTGGAGTTATAATATTCAAGGAGTATTTAACTGACAATTTTACACCCTAGTCAATTTTACACTCTCTAGTGACTAGACTAGAGAGACACAGAGATTAGAGAGACATAGAGAAACTTATTTTCGTTCTTTAAAAATATTGAAAATCGTATCTGTAATGATAGAGACAGGAGGCAGAGAAATTCTAGGCAGAAAAGGGCGGGTTCCCTTGCCAAGCTCCACTTTCAAGCCTGGAACCACAGCCCAAAGTGAGAACATGCATTCCCATTTTCCCACTCCAACATTGCCTTTTCCAAAACCACCCATGGCCCGACCTGCCCCCCATCTTGTAACCCATAAAAACCCCAGGCTCCACTGAAAGATAGCAGAGAAGGGGAAAAGAGAAGGAGTAGTTGAACATTGGAGAGAAGCAGCTTAACTTCAACGGGATGGCTTGACAGCGGAACTTTGGAGCAGAGTCCCTCCAGAGACTGCCAGACTTCGGGGGAAGAATACCTTCGCGTTCCACTCCCTTTCCAGCTGAGCACCACTTCCATCGGCAATAAAATCCTCTGCATTCACCACCCTTCAATTTGTTCGTGGGACCTGATTTTTCCTGGACACCGAACAAGAGCTTGGGTGCCATGGCTGCAAATGATAAAGGCTATCACACTGACCCTCTGCCCTCCTGGTGGAGAGCAACTGCCTCATGCAAAAATGCAGAGGGCCCACTGAGCTGTTTAACATTTGAACTGTCCTCGGATAGCAAAGCTAAAAGAGCGTACTGTAACGCACACCCTCTGGGGCTTTAGGGGTCATGGGTACCCCCGGACTAGATCCTGCTGCCAGGACTCCTGGCACCCACTCACCTGCGTGCTCCCCTTCCTGCTAGGGGTTGAGAGCTGTGGGTTGAGTAAGCGAGGCACCCTTGTCGCTGAGGCCCACAAAGGGGTCAGGGAAAATCTCCTGTTTCAGTAATGTTATACATAGTCTATATACCAGCTTTCTGCTCTGCAAAATAGGATGATGGTAACTACTATTTTTCTATTTTATAACGATAAAAATTGTTGTTTTTTCAATTAAAAAACATGCTATTTCCCCCTTTTTAATTTTCAAAACAAAATGAATATCATAAAGGTAATTACATTCACTCAGTGAGAGAGGAAAATAATATATACAGATATCATCTTCTTTGTATAATATCAAATATAATATAAAATATTTTGCTAATGAACATACCTTCTGACAATTCTATTTGTGACTTTATAAACAGAAACCACGACAGAGCTTATCTTAAAATAATCTATCTAAAAAGCATAAGTTTCAACTGAGGAAAAACTAAGACAGAGTGATCTTAAAATAGAGAGGGTTCAGTTTAAGATTCAAAACAGACAATTTTGTAAGCTTCTGTTCTGTGAGGAAATTCACAGTTGTGAGTTTAGATACCATCTGGTTTAGGAGGCCTCAGTTTTTCCATACAGAGGACCAGCTCCCAATTTGACATCCTGGTATGTGGCCTAAGGGAGTTGGTAACAATATCCTTTACAGCAGCTGCTCAACTTTTTAATAGAAAATCACAGGGGTCTGAGAGAAGGGTACATCCTATGGCAACTGGCTTAGCAACCAGTTGACCTAATGCCTGCAAGGTACCTCCTAAAAAACCCAGATCCAGGACCACAATACAGAAAACCAACTTGGAGCTGGAATGGGCTTCACAGTTACCTAGTCTAGTGGTCCTACACTTGGACTCAACAATGAGTTTCCAAAACAAAACAACAACAACCCAACAAAACAAAAAGTTTCACAGGGCTTTAGCTTCTAGAAAGGTAGAGTAGATATTCTTTCATCTATTCTTTCCTCTAAGTATAACTAAAGGAATAAGATGGCAGTGAGTTCTCTGGGCTTTATTTTTACTTTGTATAGATCCCAGAAGCCAGCAAACTGGAAACACCAACAGGCATAGACAAACAAAGAAAAAAGCCCATGATAAGCCTGCTCTCTCTAGCCAAAGGACCAAGAAAGGGGGTAGTTTTGCAAGAGAAAAAACTTCTAGGCAATAATTGCTCTACTCCACCACAGAAAAGAACTGTAACCCCACCCTACCTATGCTAGCAAATGTTAAATGGGGAGCCCAAAGTTCCCTTCAGGCCATGCTGTATAAGGGCATCCTAACCCCACCACTGGAGAAGTATCAGAGAAGGCCAAGTAGAATTCTATGACTTTCATCCCACTGGGAAATTTGATAAATTTTATGGTATCAGTGGAGACTACATGGGAAGTCTGGATTTCCACCATACTCAGTATTAATGAGGCACTCCTCTCCTACCTACATGCTATGTGGTGTCAGAGGAGAGCCAGTGGACAGTAAGGACTTATATCAGCAAAGAAGGCCACCTCCCTCCTGGTGGCAGTAGAGGCCATGTGGGAAGCAATGATGACACACTCCTACTCAGAGCTCTCAGTCAGGCAGTATCAGTAAAGGCTTAGCGGAGAGTTGGAACTTCCACTCCCACCTGGCAGTAACAAGGAGGCCTCAACTCCACTTGGGTATCAGTGGAGATTGAGTGAGGGACCTAAATGTCTACCCTCAGCTGGCAATAAAGAGGTGGTACCCACCCCCCCTCCTGCCATAGTAGTGTCAGAGAAAGGCATGTAAAACAAAACATGTAACTAAGATCTGGAGTTTCATAATGTAATACGCAAAATGTCCAGATTTCCATTGAAAATTACTTGTCACACCATGAACTAAAAAATTTCAAACTGAATGAAAATAGACAATGAATAGATGCCAATACTGAGATGACAGCAACATTAGGATTTAAATCCAACAAAAATTTAAAGGCCGTTATTATATATGCTTCAATGAGAAATTACGAACATGCTTGGAACAAATGAAAAATCATAAAATCTAAGCATAAGTGATGTGCAAAATCATAGCAACCATGAAAAAATTATAACGAAAAGATATACTCAAAAAACCATATCTAAATAAATAGAATTCACAAACATATTCGAGTAACCCACAAGAAGTAAGGAAAAAGAAAATGGAAACAAAACTCAGAGGAAACAAATAGAAAGCAAAAATGAAGTGACAAATATAAACTCTAATACATCAATAATTACTTTAAATGCAAATGGCCTGAAGGCATCCATTAAAAGACAGATAGACAGAAGGGATTTAAAAAGATGACCTAATTGCATACTGTCTAAAAGAAACTTACTTCGGCAGGGTGCGGTGGCTCAAGCCTGTAATCCCAGCACTTTGGGAGGCCGAGACGGGTGGATCACGAGGTCAGGAGATCGAGACCATCCTGGCTAACACGGTGAAACCCCGTCTCTACTAAAAAAAAAAAACTAGCCGGGCGAAGTGGCAGGCGCCTGTAGCCCCAAGGCTGAGGCAGGAGAATGGCGTAAACCCGGGAGGCGGAGCTTGCAGTGAGCTGAGATCCGGCCACTGCACTCCAGCCTGGGCGACAGAGCGAGACTCCGTCTCAAAAAA
>NW_016816502.1:392622-398237 GCF_001698545.2 Rhinopithecus bieti | reverse complement strand
AAAAAAAAAAAAAAAAAAAAAAAAAAAAAAAAAAAATAGAGGAAACACAATACCACCAGAGGAACACAATAATTTTATAATAACCAACCCCAAGGAAATAAAGATCTACAAACTGCTGAACAAAGAATACAAAATACTTGTTTAAAAGAAGTTCAGTAAGCTATAACAGAAGAAAACAATACAAAATACTTGCTTAAAAGAAGTTCAGTAAGCTATAACAGAACACAGATAGACAACTCAATGCAATCAGGAAAACAATGCAAGAGCAAAACGAGAAGCTCAACAGACAGATAGGAATTATAAAAAAGAAACAAATACTGGGGTTGAAGATTACAATGAATAAAATGCAAAATGAAATAGAGAGCATCAACAGCAGACTTGAACAAGTGGAGGGGAAAAACTATAAACTCAACAACAGGTCATTTGAAATTATCCAGTTAGGGAAATAGAAAAAGGAAATTTTTTAAAGTGAAGAAAATATATGTGAATTATAGGACACCAAAAAGCAGCCCAATGTGTACATTATGGGAGTTTCAGAAGAAGAGAGAGAGAGTAAAGCAGGCAGAAAGCTTATTGAAAGAAGCAATGTCAGAAAACTTCCCAAATCTGGGGATATGTATGGATATCTAGGAACATGAAGCTCACAGATCCCCATACAGATTCAATCCAAAGAGGACTTCACCAAAACAAATTGTAATAAAACTATCAAAAATCAAAGACAAAATTTTCAAAGTAGCACGAGAAAAGAAAAGAAAAGAAACTCATCTCATACAAGGGAGTCTTCATAAGGCTACCAGCAGACTTCTCAGCAGAAACCCTATAGGCCAGGAGAGAGTAAGATATATTCAAAATCCTGAAAAAAAAAATGCCAACCAAAAATATTTTACCCAGCAAAGCTGTCCTTCAGCAATGAATGAGAGAGAAAGACATTCCCAGACAAACAAAAGCTGAGAGAGTTCATTACCACTAGAACTTCCATATAAGAAATACAGAAGGGAGTTATTCAAATGAGAAGACACTAATAGAAACATGAAAACATATGAAAGTATGAAATTCACTGGTAAAGGTAAATATATAATCAAATTCAGAATGCACTAATTACTGTAATAGTATAAAAGTTTAAAGACAAAAGCATTCAAAATAACTATAGCTACAATAATTTGTTCATTGATACATAATATAAAAAGAAAAAATGTAAATTATGACATCAAAATATAAAATGGAATAAAATAAAATGGAGGTCAGTAAAAGAGTAGAGTTTTGTATGCAGTTGAAGTTCAGTTAATATCAACTTAAAATAGATTGTTATAATTATAAAATATTTTATGGAAGCCTAATGGTAACAACCAAGTACAAACTATAGTAGATACACAAAAGATAAACAGAAAAAAATCAAAGCATACCACTATGGAAAACCATCACATCACAAAAGAAGACAGGAAAGAAGGAAGAAAGGAACAAAGGAACTAAAAACAGCCAGGAAACAATTAACAAGATGGTAATAGTAAGTCTTTACCTATAAACAATTATTTTTTATTTAAATGGGTTAAATTCAGTTAGATGCAGTGGCTCATGCCTGAAATCCCAGCATTTTGGGAGGCCAAGGCAGGTGGATCACTTGTGTTAAGGAGTTCCAGACCAGCCTGGCCAACATGGTGAAACCCTGTCTCTACCAAAAATACAAAAATTAGCCAGATGTGGTGGTGCATGCCTGTAATCCCAGCTACTTGGGAGGCTGAGGCAGGAGAATTGCTTGAACCTGGGAGGTGGAGGTTGCAGTGAGCCGAGATCACACCACTGCACTCCGGCAAAAAAGTGAGATTCCATCTCAAAAAAAGGGGGAGTTAAATCCCCCAATCAACAAACAAACATAGAGTGCCTGAATAGACAAAAACAAAAACAAAAAAGATACAACTATATGCTACCTACAAGAGCCTCACTTCAACTTTAAGAAAACACATAGGCTGAAAGTGAAGGAATTGAAAAAGATAGTCCATGCAAATGGAAACCAAAAGAGAGCAGGGATAGCTATACTTATATCAAACAAAATAAACTATAAGTCAAAATAATGATAAAGGGGTCAATTCATCAAGAGGATATAGCAATTGTAAATATGCACCCAGTATTGGAACCCACAAATACATTAAGCCAATATTAAAGGACTTAAGGGAGAAATCTATAGCAATACAATAATAGTAGAAACTTTAACATCTCATTTTCAAAATGGACAGTCATCCAAGCAGAAAATCCATAAGGAAATATTGTACTTGAACTACAATTTAGATCAAATGGACCTAACAGACATATCCAGAACATTTAATCCAATGGCAGCAGAATGTACATTCATCTCAAGCACACATGGAACATTATCCAGGATAGATCATATGTTAGGCTACAAAACAAGTCTTAACAAATTTAAGAAGCTGGAAAATTTACAAATATGTTAAAATTAAACCACACACTCCAGAACAATCAATGGATGAAGGAAGAAATCAAAAGGGAAATTTAACAATATCTTGAGACAAATAAAACTGAAAACACAACATACCAAAACTTATGGAATGTAACAAAATAAATAACCTAATGTTATACCTTAAGGAACCAAAAAAGGGTAACTAAGTGCAAAGTTCTCAGAAGAAAGGAAACAACAAGATCAGCGCAGAAACAAGTGAAATAGAGAGTAGAAAAACAGCAGAAAAGATCAGTGAAACTAAGAGCTGGTTTCTTGAGAAGATAAAACTGACACACATTTAGCCAAATTAAGTAAGAAAAACAGAGAAGACTTGAATAAAGAAAATCATAAACAGGGGACATTACAACTGCAACTCCATAAATACAAAGGATCATAGGCAACTACTATACATAATTATATATCAGTAAATTAGATAACCTAGAAGAAATGTATACATTCCTAGAAACATACAACCTACCAAGACTGAAACATGAAGAAACAGAAAATCTGAATAGACTTATAACTAATAAGAACTAATAAGAACATTGAATCAGATCAAAAATCTCCCAAAAAAGAAAAGACGAGGAACATATGGCTTTACTGGCAAATTCTACCAAATGTTGAAAGAAGAATTAATGCCAATCTTTCTCAAACTCTTCCAGAAAATTGAAGAGGAGAGAACACTTCCAACCCCATTTTATGAAGCCAGCATTACCTTGATACCTAAACCAGATGAGGATACTGTAAGAAAAGAAAATTAGAGGTCAATATCCCTGATGAACATAGATGCAAAAATTCTCAGCAAAATACTAGCAAATTGAATTCAATAGCACATTAAAAGAATCAAACACCATAATCAAGTGAGATGCAAGGATGGTTCAACAGACACAAAACAATAAAGATGATACACCAGATTAACAGAATAAAGGATAAAATTATATGATCATCTCAATAGATGCAGAAAAGCATTTTAAAAAATCAACATGTTTCATGATAAAAATTCTTAACAAATTAGGCATAGAAGTAATGTATTTCAACATAATAAAGCCGTATATGACAAGCTCCCAGCTAACATCATATCAATGGTGAAAAGCTGAAAGGTTTTCCTCTAAGAAGCAGAACAAGACAGACAAGGATGCCCTCTCTTGCCTCTTCTATTTAACATTGCTCTGGAAGACCTAGCCAGAGCAATTAGGGAAGAAAAAGAGATCAAAGGAATCTACATTGAAAAGGAAGAAGTAAAATTGCTGTTTGCAGATGATATGGTCTTGTACATATAAAATCCTAAAGACTTCACCTAAAATTGATTAGAAGTAATCAACAAATTAAATATAATACCAGGATAGAAAATCAACATATTAATATCAGTTGTATCAGTTTCTACATTTCAACAAGGAACTATCCAAAAAACAAATCAAGAGAACAATCTCATTTAAAATACCATCAAAAAAATTAATGTATTTGGGAATAAATTAAACTATGGAGGTAAAAGGGGTCTGTATACTGAAAACTACAAAGCGTTGATGATTAAATTGAAGACATAAACAAATGGAAAGATATCACATGTTCATGGATTGGAAGAGTATTGTTAAAATGTCCATACTATCCAAAGTGATCAATAGATTCAACATAATCTTTGTCAAAATTGTATCATCATTTTTCATAGAAATAGTAAAAACAATACTAAAATTTGGACGGAATCACAAAGGATCCCAAACACCCAAAGCAATCATGAGAAAAAACAAAGCTGGTGGCATCACGCTTCCTTCATTTTTTTGAGACAGATTCTCACTCTGTCACCTAGGCTGGAGTGCAATGTGCAATGGTGCAATCATGGCTCACTGCAGCCTCAATCTCTGTGCTCAAGACATCCTCCTATCTCAGCCTCCCATGTATCTGGGACTACAGGTACATACTACACGCCTGGCTAATCTTTTTTCACTTTTTGTAGAGATAGGGTCTCAATACGTCATCCAGGCTGGCATCACACTTCTTTTTTTTTTTTTTTTTTTTTTGAGACGGAGTCTCGCTCTGTCGCCCAGGCTGGAGTTCAGTGGCCGGATCTCAGCTCACTGCAAGCTCCACCTCCCGGGTTCACGCCATTCTCCTGCCTCAGCCTCCCGAGTAGCTGGGACTACAGGCACCCACCACCTCGCCCGGCTAGTTTTGTATTTTAGTAGAGACGGGGTTTCACCGTGTTAGCCAGGATGGTCTCGATCTCCTGACCTCGTGATCCGCCCGTCTCGGCCTCCCAAAGTGCTGGGATTACAGGCTTGAGCCACCGCGCCCGGCCCTCAAGTTCTTAAAAAGCACAATTCATCCAATATGAAATAGAGAATTGGAAACATTGTATAGGTACTAAGTAAACTGAATTCATAATTCAAAATCCTCTTTTGCCCAGGCTGGAGTGCAGTGGAGTGAACCTAGGAGGCGGAGGTTGCACTGAGCTGAGATTGCACCACTGCACTCCAGCTTGGGTGACAGAATGAGACTCCATCTCAAAAAAAAAGAGATCCTCCTGCTTCAGCCTTTCAAGTAGCTATGATTACAAACATGCACCATCATGCTTGGCTAACTTAAAAAACTAGCCGGGCGAGTTGGCGGGCGCCTGTAGTCCCAGCTACTTGGGAGGCTGAGGCAGGAGAATGGCGTAAACCCGGGAGGCGGAGCTTGCAGTGAGCTGAGAGATCCGGCCACTGCACTCCAGCCTGGGCGACAGAGCGAGACTCCGTCTCAAAAAAAAAAATAATAATAATAATAATAATAATTTTGTAGACAGGGTCTACTATGTTGCCCAGTCTGATCTATCAAACTCCTGACCTCAAGCAACTCTCCTGCCTCAGCCTCCCAAAATGCTGGGATAACAGGTGTGAGCAACCTAACCTGGCCTAGAAATTTATTTCTTATAGTTCTAGAGGCTGGAGAGTCTAAGATCAAGGTGAGAGGGGCACACTGAAAGTCAAACTGGCTTTTATACCAGACCCATTCTTATATTAACTAACCCACTACCATGGTAACTCATTAATCCTTGACAAGTCCTCACTTCTTTTATTATTATTATTATTATTATTATTATTATTATACTTTAAGTTCTAGGGTACATGTGCATAACGTGCAGGTTTGTGACATATGTATACTTGTTTTTTTTTTTTTTTTTTTTTTT
>NW_016816502.1:381525-392422 GCF_001698545.2 Rhinopithecus bieti | reverse complement strand
AGGCTTGAGCCACCGCGCCCGGCCGACATACGTATACTTGTGCCATGTTGGTGTGCTGCACCCATCAACTCGTCAGCACCCATCAATTCGTCATTTATATCAGGTATAACTCCCAATGCAATCCCTCCCCCCTCCCCCCTCCCTATGAAGTCCTCACTTCTTAATACTGTTACATTGGGGATTAAATTTCAACATGAGTTTCACAGGACAAAAACATTTAAATCATAGCAGAAGATATGCAGGTGTCAAGTAAGAACATATAAAGATATTTAACATCATTAGCCATTAGAGATACAAATTAAAACCATGATGAGCTATTACTACAAACGTAACAAAACGGCTTAAATAAAAAATAGTGACAAAACCAGATGCTGTCAAAAATGTGGAGAAACTAGATCACTCACACATTGCCGGGAGGAAAGTAAAATGGTACAGTCATTATGGAAAACATTATGGAAACAATATTGCAGTTTCTTGAAAAATTAAACATGCAACTACCATATCACCCTGAAGTTGCATTCTTGGGTGCTTATTCCAGAGAGATCAAGATTTAATGTTAATATACAAACTTGCACATGAAAAATTAGCTGCATGTAGCAATGTTTCCCTGTACTCCCAGCTATTCAGGCGGCAGTGGCAGGAGGATTGCTTAAGCCTGGCGGGTTGAAGCAGCAGTGAGCTGTGATCACATCACTGCACTCCACCCTGGGCAAAAGAGTGAGACTCTCTGAAAAATACAAAACAAAACCAAACAAAACCCTGCAAATGAGTGTTTATATATTTTTATTTATAATGATCTAAAACTTGAACAAACTTAGATGTCCTTCACCAGGTGAATAATTGGTTAAACATATTGTAGCACATCCATGCCATGGAATACTACTTGACAATAAAAAGAAATAAAATATTTCTTTTTTTGTGTGTATGGGTACATAGTAAGTGTATATATTCATAAGGACCATGAGATGTTTTGATACAGGAATGCAATGTGTAATAATCACATCATGGAAAGTAGGGTATCCATCCCCTCAAGGATTCATTCTTTGTGTTACAAACAATCCAATTATACTTTTTAAGTTATTTTTAGATGTACAATTAAATTATTATTGACTTGTCAACCTGCTGTGCAATCAAATGCTAGGTCTTATTCATGCTTTCGAACTATTTTTTGTACCCATTAACCATCCCCATCTTCCTCCTAACCTCCCACTAACCTTCCCAGCCCCTAGTAACCATCTTTCTACTCTATCTCCATGAATTCAGTTGATTTGATTTTTAGATCCCACAAATAAATGAGAGCACGGGATGGTTGTCTTTCCATGCCTGCCTTTTTCCGCTTAGCATAATGATCTTTGGTTCCGTCCATGTTGTTACAAATGACAGGATTTCATTTTTTATAGCTAAATAGTACTCCATTGTGTCTATGTACCACATTTTATTTATGCATTCATCTGTTGAGGGACACTCGGGTTGCTTCCAAATCTTGGCTATTGTGAACAGTGCTGCAATAAACATGAGAGTGCAGATATCTCTTCAATATGCTGATTTCCTTTCTTTTGAGTATATACCCAGCTCTATATTTAGATTTTTAAGGAACCTCCAAATTGTTCTCCATAGTGGTTGTACTAATTTCATTTTCATCAATGGTGTATGAGGGTTCCATTTTCTCTACATCCTTGCCAGCATTTCTTATTGCCTGTCTTTTGGATATAAACCATTTTAACTGGGGTGAGATGATATCTCATTATAGTTTTTTTTTTTTTTTTGAGATGGAGTCTCGCTCTGTCGCCCAGGCTGGAGTGCAGTGGCCAGATCTCAGCTCACTGCAAGCTCCGCCTCCTGGGTTTATGCCATTCTCCTGCCTCAGCCTCCCAAGTAGCTGGGACTACAGGCGCCCGCCACCTCGCCTGGCTAGTTTTTTGTATTTTTTAGTAGAGACGGGGTTTCACCGTGTTAGCCAGGATGGCTCATTATAGTTTTGATTTGCATTTTGATCAATGATATTGGGCACTTTTTCATATGCCTGTTTGTTGTTTGCATGTCTTCTTTTGAGAAATGTCTGCACATCTTTTGCCCATTTTTTGGATTGGATTATTAGATTTTTCCCTATAGAGTTGTTTGAGCTGCTTACATATTCCGGTTATTAATCCCTTGTCAGATGGGCAGCTTGCAAATATTTTCTCTCATTCTGGTAGTTGTCTCTTCACTTTGTTGACTGTTTCCATTTCTGTGCAAAGTCTTTTTAACTTGACATGATTTCCCTCTCAGTAATGCTTTTGCTGTATCACAAAGGTTTTGGTATGTTGTGTTGCCATTATAACTTGTCTCAAGAAATGTTTTATTTTATTCCTAATTTCTTCATTCACACACTCATCACTCAGGAGCATATTGTTTAATTTCCACGTATTTGCATAGTTTCCAAAATTCCTCATTATTAGTTTTTAGTTGTATTCCATTGTGATCAGAAAAAATGCTGGATAGTATTTCAATTTTTTTTTGCATGTTTTCAGGCTTGTTTTATGACCTAACATATGGTCTACCCTTGAGAATGATCCAAGTGCTGAAAAAAAGAATGCGTATTCTGCAGTCATTGGATGAAATGTTCTGAAAATATCTAGTCGGTCCATTTGGTTTATAATGCAGATTAAGTCTGGTGTAACTTTGTTAATTTTCTCTCTGGAAGATCTGTCCAATGTTGCAAGTGGAGAGTTGAAGTCTCCAGCTATTATTATATTGGAGTCTATCTCTCTCTTTAGCTCTAATAATGTTTGCTTTATATATCTGGGTGCTCCATTGTTGGGCACATATATATTTACAATTGTTATATTCTCTTGCTGAATTAACTCCTTTATCATTATTTAGTGACCTTTGTCTCGTCTTTTAGTTTTTGTCTTAAAATTTATTTTGTCTGATATAAGTATAGCTACTCCTGCTCTTTTTTGGTTTCCACTAGCATGGACTATCATTTTCCATCCCTTTACATTCAGTCTATGTGTGTCTTTATAGGTGACGTGTGTTTCTTGTAGGCAAGAGATCACTGGTTCTTGTTTTTTATCCATTCAGCCATGTCTTTTGATTGGAGAGTTTAGTTCACTTACATTCATTGTTATTACTGATAAGAACTTACTCCTACCATTTTGTTATTTGTTTTCTGGATATTTAGCAGTTTTCTCTTCCTTCTTTCTTTCCTTCCTGTCTTCCTGTTAGTGAAGATAATTTTCTCTGATGATATGATCTAGTTTCTTGCTTTTTATATTTTGTGTATTCATTGTATGGTTTATGGTTTGTGTTTACCATGAAGTTTGCAAATACTATCTTATAATTTATTATTTTAAGGTGATAACAACTCTGCATAGTTGGCCAGGCGCGGTGGCTCAAGCCTGTAATCCCAGCACTTTGGGAGGCCGAGATGGGCGGATCACGAGGTCAGGAGATCGAGACCATCCTGGCTAACAAGGTGAAACCCCGTCTCTACTAAAAAATACAAAAAACTAGCCGGGCGAGGTGGCGGGCGCCTGTAGTCCCAGCTACTCGGGAGACTGAGGCAGAAGAATGGTGTAAACCCGGAAGGCGGAGCTTGCAGTGAGCCGAGATCCGGCCACTGCACTCTAGCCTGGGCGGCAGAGCGAGGCTCCGTCTTAAAAACAACAACAACAACAACAACAACAACAACAACAACAACTCTGCATAAACAAACAAATGAGCAAAAAGAAAACTAATAAAATTTCTATGCCTTAACTTCACCTTTCCTCCCATGCTTTTTAACGTTTTGTCATTTCCATTTGTATCTTACTGTACTCTCTGTCTTGAAAAGTTGTCCTAGTTATTATTTTTTATTGATTTATCATTTAATGTTTTTACTTAAGAGTAGTTTACACACCACAGTTACATTATTATAATATTCTGTGTTTTTCTGTGTACTTACTATTACCAGCAAGTTTGTACCTTGAGGTGATTACCTACTGCTTGTTCACATCTTTGTTCTTTCTGATTTAAGTCCTTCCATTAGCATTTCTTGTAGGACAGGTCTGATGTTAATGAAATCCCTCAGCTTTTGTTTGCTTGGTAAAGTTTTTATTTCTCCTTCATGTTTGAAGGATGTTTTCGCCAGATATACTATTCTAAAGTAAAACTTTGTTTTTCCTTCAGCATTTTAAATATATCAAGCCTCTCTCTCCTGCCTGTAAGGTTTCCACTGAAAAGTCTGCTTCCAGACATATTGGAGCTCTGTTGCATGCTATTTGTTTCTTTTCTTTTGCTGCTTTTAGGATCCTTTCTTTATTCTTGATTTTTGGGAGTTTGATTATTAAATGCCTTGAGGTAGTCTTCGTTGGGTTAAATCTGCTTGGTGTTCTATAATCTTCTTGTACTTGGATATTGATATCTTTCTCTAGGTTTGGGAACTTCTCTTATTATACCTTTGAATAAACTTTCTACTCCTATCTCTTCCTCTACCCCCTCTTTAAGGCCATTAATTCTGAGATTTGCCCTTTTGAGACTATCTTCTATATCCTGTAAGTGTGCTTCATTGTTTTTTCTTCTTTTTTCTTTCATCTCTTCTGACCATGCATTTTGTTGTTGTTGTTGTTGTTGTTGTTGTTGTTGCTATTGTTGTTTTGAGATGGAGTCTCGCCCTGTCACCCAGGCTGGAGTGCAATGGCCTACTGAAACCTCCACCTTCTGGGTTCAAATGATTCTCCTGCCTCAGCCTCCTGAGTAGCTGGGATTACAGGTGCCCGCTAGGACTCATGATGTTTTGGGCCCAAGTACAATATTTAACACAACTTTTTTTTCTTTTATAGCATTTTAAAATTGAGATATATACTTCATATAACATAGAATTCACCATTTTGTATGTACACTTCAGTATATTGACTATGGTGAGCAACTATCATAACTACCTACTTCTAGAACATTCCCATCACCCCAGAAAGAAACCCCATACCTATTAGCACCTAGTCCCTATTCTCCCCTTCCCCATCCCTTGGTAACTACTAAACTACTTTCTGTATCTATTTGTGTATTCTGGACATTTCATTTAAATGGAATCATACAATATGTGGTCTTTTGTGTCTGGTTTCTTTCACTTAGCATGCTTTCAAGGTTCATTATGTGGTGACATGTAACAACTGCACTTCTTTTATAACTGAATAATATTTCGTTGTATGTATATGCCATATTTTGTTTACTCATTCATTAGTTGATAGTCACTTAGATTTTTTCCCCACCTTTTGGTTATTTTGAATAGTGATGCTATAAACACATTTGTGTACAAGATTTTGTGGGAATATGTTTTCAAACACCTTGGGTATATATAGCTATGGCAAAATTATTAGGTCATAAAATAACTGTTTAATTTTCTAAGGAACTGAATAACTGTTTTCCATAGAAATACCTAATATTTGTCCTTCTTACATTTTATCATTCAACAAATATCATTACCCTGCTCAGCCAGCCTATTAACTTGTTTTGTTTTTTTAAAGGAAAAAATTAATTTGGTACTCTGACTCCTTTTCCCGGAAAGAGGGACTTGCGGGGAGGGGTCTGGAGTAAAGCAGAAATGATCGATGGCTACAGGACTTGGAGTAAAAGGGAAACAGATACAGGATCCAAGGGAAAGGTTTGTTCAGAAACCAAAGAGACAGACCAGATAAAGCAACAGATACAGTATTTGGCCAGAGAGGCTTAAACCAAGTCTGACAGACAACCTCTGGGATCGGGAATGAGAACCAAAGGCAATAAGAGAAGACCGGTTGATGTGTTACAGAGAGATCCCCTGAGACAGTGTTGTGTACAGCCAAGAATCCAGCAGAGGCTGTGCCTTCTTCTCTGGGTCTGGAATGAGATAATGGCATAACCAGTTTGGATGTTACGTCCAAGAAATTTGCTCAAGATGAAATGACATGAAGTTTCCCAAGATTTGTTCAGTAGAGTAGTTTTCAAACTTTAGCTTAAGTCAGTCACCTGGAGGGCTTATTAAAACACAGATTGCTGGACCCCACTCCCTGAGTTTATGACTCAAAGTCAGGACACTGTTGGGGCCTGAGAATTGGTATTTCTAGCAAGTTCCCCAATGATGCCTATGCTGCTGGTCTAGGGACCACACATACTTTGAGAACTTCTGTCTTAGTGAATTACTTTATCCCACTGAAAAACATTTTGAAGGGAGGTGGTCCCTACTATCACTCCTTCAGGACTTGCCCCGCCCAGTGACGTGAGTACCGGAGTTTGCCATGGCTTCTTTACTTGTCTTTTATGATCCATATGTTCACCCTACTTAAGTTTCTTTTAGGGAGATAACTGGGATAAAGAAGAAAAAATATGTTCTTAGTATGACTCAGGAAGCTGCGAGTAAAAATTGGATGAAGGTAAGTGAAGTGAAAAGGATCCTGAATTGATGCTGTTACTTCTTATAGTGATCCTTGGGCAATCTGAGTTTTCCTGGAGGTCCTTCTTGGTAACCATCAGGTAGTTTTCTTAGTAACTGACCAGCTGGCATGGACTTCATGGTGTTGGAAGGTGAGAGAATAGAACAGGAGCCATCACTCACACGCAATGAGAGGTGCAATGCATTGGGGTTGGCAAAGTCTGTGGTGGAAAGACATGATTACAATTGTAGTATTGTTAGTAGGAGGTAAAACAACATAAGTACTTTTCAAATACTTTGCCAGATGCCTTGCCAAGAAGGCTGAAAGATGGAGTGTGGGGAGCTGGCAGTAGCCCAGTGGACTTGGATGTACAGAGCTTTGGAAATCCCTCAAATACAAAGAGACAAACTTGAGACCATTATCAAATAAAGACAACACCCGTGGAGGTAACAGAACAACAATATTGTTCCTAGGTTACTTTCTGACCATGTAGAGCAGAGCCACCCTGTCAGCCTGGACTGCTCATCCTCTGGAATGTTTAGAGAAGAAAATTCTATTTTTTTAAAAGCCACTATACTTTTGAATTTCTTAATTATAGCAGTTTAGTCTGTCCTTTAACAAGTATGGGTATATTATAAATACACACCATAAATATTTGGGGATAGAAGACATGAAATTATAAAAATAAAGGTAGTGTACAGTCAAGTGCTAAGTCAGAAGAAGGGGAAATCACTCTGGTCTAGAGATGTCAGAAAAGGCTTCTGTTTCAATTAGGGTTTTCCAGAGAAACAAACTCTATTTTATATGTGTGTACAACACACACACACACACACACACACACATACGAGTCAGAGACTTATTTTAAGAAATAAGAAATTGGCTCATGCAATGTGCAATGTGGGGGCTGGCAAGTCTGAAATCCATTGGGTAGGCAGGCAGGCTGGAAACTCAGGAGGAGTTAATATTGCAGGTTTGAGACAGAATTTCTTCTTGGGTAAACCTCAGTTTTTGCTCTTAAGGCCTTCAACTGATTTGATGAGGTCTACAGCCTAACTGAGGGTAATCTTTACTTAAAGTCAACTGATTGCAGATGTTAACCACATCTACAAAATACCTTCACAGCAACATCTAGATTAGTGCTCAATCTAATAACTCAGTACTATAGCCTAACTCAGCTGACATGCAAAACTACCCATCACAACTTCTCATAAAAAGTGGTATTTGAGCTTAACCCTGAAGAATGAATAAAATTTCAATAAGCACATGACTTATATCAGGCTGATTTTTGCATGCTTCTTATCTGGCCATGTGTTCCTGGAGCTATAATAACTTTCCTCAAGGATATAAACAGCCTAATTTAAGCCGTGGCTCCATATGGAGAAAAAGATTAATTTAAACCCACAGTCTGGTTCAATCAGTGAGTTAAATGCTGCAATTGTGAAGGGCCATTTGTTCAGATAATGCAATATTGAATGATGCAAGTGGCCCTGATGGTTCCACACATGGACACTGGCATGATGCATTTGTAGAAGGCTTCTGTGAAGCTCTGGCAAGAACAGAACATTAGCCCAGTATAAGTTCCCTGGCCACCCACACAGACACAGACACAATGTCCAGTTAACTTTGGAGGCTTGCATATGGTTTCCAGCAACTTGGATAGCACAACCTGTAGGTGAAGGTGGGTCACAACACTCACAAATTTTTGTGAAATTCAAGTACTTGAACTTATTGCTGAGAAACAGGAAAGCCCTCAGCTGAAGCAGATCTCAACACAAGCAAAGGTGTGCTTTTATTTGAGAAGAGAAGGAAAGAATTCACTTGCTTGAAATCAGGACTGCCACTGGGTCTACAAGTAGGCAACTGTGTGGAAGGATCCCACCAGATGGCTTCCTTGCCTGCCACAAAGTCTCTACCATCTGCTGCAATATATCAGCACTGGAGCTTCATTTTCTTCTGCTAAGGCTTGATCACTTCTAAAATGTTTTGGGCTTTCTTAGGAAAGATTTGATCAAAAGAATAGAGACCACAGGAACCTGAGGATAAAAGGATTCAGAAATGAAATGCAGTTGGCTCTGAAGATAAAATTTGCCAAATTTACTACAAGTTAAACTGCTCTTAGTACCTGGTTGGAAAACTTAAGTCCAACTCAGTGTGGGCTATTGATCTTGGTCCTATTTGTTCTCAGCAAAAGTGTGAAGCATATAGATGGATATAATCCCCAATAAGGGAGTTTAAATGTAAGACTGTGGCCCTTAAGGGGTAACTACTAAAAGTTTGCACTCTTCCCCAACTGCCAGTAAAAAACCTAGATAACTAGACAAAAAAGAAATAACCATTCTCGGATATTGGATAATAGGCAGGGCAGCACTATAATGGTCAAGAGAAAATAATAAAATAAGACGAATCCTTCAATTGCTCTGGCTTTCTTCCCGGAAGCAATTTCCTGGCAGTAGCTCAGGAAGAGGGAACCCAAATAGAGCCTGGTGATCTTGCTGAGTGGAAACAGAGATCATAAATAGTGGACAGAAGAGAGCTTTACAGTGAAAAAGGATCCAGAAATCTATATAGAGGTCTTTTTGAGACTTTGGCTGACTATCAATTTGTACATGCAAAGGATGAAACTTTATGAGGTGGAACAAAGAGCTGGGAAAGGGTAATTATTGGGACACTATAAGCCAAATAACTCTCAAAGCTTGCACTGGATTGGGACTGAATCAGGTTCCCACAAACCAGAGTAAAGAGACTTTGCTGAATACATGGAAAATTCAGTAGACACCTCAGATAGGTCAAACTTTAATAGGGAGACTAAACTAGATCTAGAGTAAGGCTACTCCAGATATACTCCCTGACAAAAAACCTTAAAAGCAAGTCTGGAAAATATTAGCTAATCTGCAAAAAACTTTCTGCTAGAGTAAAGATAATCTTTAAAGGAATACAATAATATTTGGCACTCAGCAATGTAAAATTTAAGTCCAATATCCAATAAAAATTACTAGAGGCCAGGTACGTTGGCTCATGCCTGTAATCCCAGCACTTTGGGAAGCTGAGGCAGGCAGATCATTTGAAGTCAGGAGTTTTGGACCAGCCTAGCACATGGCGAAACCCCATCTCTACTAAAAATACAGCACTTTGGGAGGCCGAGGCGGGTGGATCACAAGGTCAGGAGATCGAGACCATCCTGGCTAACACGGTAAAACCCCGTCTCTACTAAAAAAATACAAAAGCTAGCCGGGCGAGGTGGTGGGCGCCTGTAGTCCCAGCTACTCGGGAGGCTGAGGCAGGAGAATGGCGTGAACCCGGGAGGCGGAGCTTGCAGTGAGCTGAGATCCGGCCAGTGCCCTCCAGCTTGGGTGACAGAGCAAGACTCCGTCTCAAAAAAAAAAAAAAAAAAAAAAAAAAAAAATAGCCACGTGTTAATGGCGGGTGCCTGTAATCCCAGTTATTCCGGAGGCTGAGGCACGATAATCACTTGAAGCTGGAAGACAAAGGTTGCAGTGAGCTGAGATTGTGCCACTGCACTCCAGACTGTGCAACAGAGCAAGACTCCATCTCAAAAAAAAAAAATAAAAATTACTAGACATGCAAAGACACAAGCAAGTGTGGCTCATAACCCAGAGAAAAATCAGTTGACAGACCCAGAAATGACAGATGATGAAATTATTTAGACAAGAACTTTAAAAGACTTATCAGAAATAATATAAATAAGCTCAAGGATTTAAAAGAATACATGAGCACAATAAAGAGATAAATGGAAGACATAGAAACCTTGGGGTAAAAAAAAAAAGAAATTTTTAGAGATGAAAAATAAAATATCTGAAGTGAAAATTTTACTTGACAGAATTAAATAGCCAGGTTATATATTACAAAAGAATAAACCATGAAGCTAAAGAGAAGACAATAAAAATAATCTAAAACGAGGCACAGAGAGAGAAAAGATTGTAAGATTATGGTACAAGCAGTGGCAGAATAGAGGTTCTTGGGGCTAGAATAGTTAAAATTATTTCTCTCCACTTAAAAAATGACTGTAGGTCTAGATGGGCAAGGCATTTGTCACTAATTGGAAGATGAAAATGTGGACAATCAGGCTGAGATGTCCACTGATCAGAGGATGTATTTTTTCATGTTGCTGAATATTTGGATGCCTTCTTCCTTCCTCACTCTCTTGTCTGTTCCTTTCAGAGGAAAAGCTTGATGTGAAAGGACAAACTTTTCACAATAAGGAACATGTTCTTTAGCCACATATGCACAGTTGTCCCTCAGTATCTGTGGGAGGTTGGTTCCAGGACCCCCCAGGGATAGCAGAATCTACGGATGGGTTAGGTCCTTATATAAAATGTTGTAATACTTACATATAACTTATGCAAATTCCCCTACATACTTTAAATCATCTCTGGATTACCTATAACACTTAGTACAAGGTAAATGCCATGCAAATAATTGTTATACTGTATTGGTCTTACATTTTATATATTTTATTTTCTTTTCAAATATTTTCTATTTTTTTTTTTTTTTTTTTTGAGACGGAGTCT
>NW_016816502.1:375024-381073 GCF_001698545.2 Rhinopithecus bieti | reverse complement strand
CCGCCCGTCTCGGCCTCCCAAAGTGCTGGGATTACAGGCTTGAGCCACCGCGCCCGGCCTCTTTTTCAAATATTTTCAATCCATCATTGGTTGAATCTATGAATGTGGAACAACAGACACGGAGGACTGACTATACTGGGATTAGGCTTTGCCTTTTGCTCTCAGCTCCTCCTGCCTGAGCCCACTCATCTTCCATAGAATATTCAGCCCCTTTCTAGTAACCAGAACAGGCCAGAGATTAGAGATTAGAGAATCACTCATAGACTTTCACCATCTCAGCTCAGAAATGGCACATATCATTTGTACCCATGTTTCATTGGCCAAAACCATGCATGTGGGTCTGCCCAATTGCAAAAGGGCCAGGAAATGTTAAGAAGCAAATGGGGGATACAAAGAAAATGTGGCTCATAACCCACAGAAAGTGTGACTCATAACTCATACTTTCACACGTTTTGGCTCATCACCAAATGAGAACTTGGTGAGCATTGCTGTCTCTTCATATTATCCCTTCCCTTTCTCCAGCCGTCTGGTTTACTTTTCCAGAGGGAAGCCCATTAACAGTGTCTTCTGCCACAGAAATTCTAGTATTACAAACACATATATACATGCTACGTATGTGTATATACATGTGTGTATATATATACACATATGTATACATATTTAAATAACACCTTGCTATACACTCTTCTATACTTTTTTCACTTAATCTTATGTCTTAGAGATCTTTCCATATCAGTACATGATAATTTTCTTATTTTCATTTTAAGAGGGGTTAATTTTATATTTTAATACATTCACGTGATTCAAAAAGAGAAACTACTTCTGTCCTCTATCTGTTCACATACCTCCCTCTTAGGTGATCACTGTTATTAGCTTTTGTGCATCCTTCCAGAGGTTCTTGATCCACATAGAAGCAAAATCTATATATGTCCTTGTTTACTACCTTTTTACACAAAAGGTATCATACTATATACGCTGTTCTAAACCATTTTTAAAGTTTAACAATATATCTTGAAGATATTTCCCCATTAATACATGGAGAACTTTCTCATTCTTTCTTTACTGTTATATAGTATTCCATTGTATGTATGTACCATATTATTTATTTCCCCAGTTTCTTATGAACAACAATGTGTAACCTTGTATATACATCAATTCACATGGCACAAATGACTCTGTAGGATGTATTCTCAGAAACAGGATTTCCTACCCATTAATATAAATTAATCTCATGAAGGAGGGGGGATTATTGTGCTGGTTCTGCTGAAAAGAACCTCTTTGCAAGCCCTGTGGGGAAATGGCTGGCATCACAGCTCCTATTTCTCTGAACTTAGAATGTGGATGCTTGGTTCCTTTTTTTCTCAACTGTGAGTTCCAGTTGCCAGTTCTGGGAAAACATGAAGATCCCAAGTAGCACTTTTGACTATTGTGTATCAGTATCTTAAGATCTTGCTCCAACAACCTGTCTACTTCCCCAACTCCAGTGAAGAGGGAGACCACACCCTGCTTGCCTCCCTGCCTCAGACCTGGAGCCCTACAGTGGGTCAGGCTTGGTTGGCCCCAGATGCAGACTGGATTGGTGGCTTGGAAGTCACAGAGATTCACAATTCTTGAGATTCATGGAGAATGACTGGCATTAGCATCAGGAAGTGCCAAAGCCAAATACCTGGGCAACAAGAGGGTTGAGAGGGCCATGGAACCTGACTGAAAGCCAGAAATGGGCCAAAGCCAAGGAGACATACAAACATTGGGATATAGTTCACGAGCTAAGAGCAGCTAGCCAGAAATTACTCAGGAGCCATGTATAGAATGGACACTGAGAAAACATAGTCAAGATTAAAAGCCGACTTGAACAACTAAAACAACAACCTCAAAAACAACGTCCTGAGTACCTACTATGTGCCAAGCACTATTCAAGGTGCTGAAGATAGAGCAATAAATGAAACAGACTGTGACTGTCCTCATGGGCTTACACTCAATGTAGGGACAGACAATAAAATAATAAACAAAGGCTATCAAGGTAGTAAAGTTCAATGAAGGAAAGTGAAGCATAGTAAGGGGGTTGAGGAATGAAAGGTGTCTGCTTTTTAAGACAGAGAAGTCAGGAAAGCCTTCTACAAGAAGATGGCATTTGGGGAAATGAACAAAGTTGGGGAAACAACCATGAGGCTATTTAGGGAAGGGAATTTCAAGTAAGTGCCAAAGACCTGATGTTGAAGCATGCTTCACAAAGTAAAGGAAAAGCTTGAAGTCCTGGATGGCTGGAGTGGAGTTAGTGACAGAGTGCTAAGAGCTGAAGCTGGGGAGGTTGGCAAGGGCCAGGTTGTGTGGGACTTTCAAGCCATGGTAAGGGCTACTTTATTTTAATTATGGCTGTGAATTATTGGGGAGGGTTTTGAGTACAGATGAGACTGGTTCTGAGTGATATTTTTAAAAAGTCACTCTGGTTGTTCTGTGAAGAGACTGGGGCAGAGGAATATTTAAAGGCAACAGCAATCATCTAGGCAAGAAATTATGACAGACTAAAATGTAGATGGTGCAGGTGGTGATAAGCGGGCGGATTTGAGATATACTGACATTTCCCACTTACTGTCATTAATTTGTTCCTGAAAACATTCTGCGCAAAAACACTGAGTGTATTTCCCATTGTTTGTAAATAGAAAAAAGTTATAAAAGTATTGTGAAGATAGCTACTTTCAGAACTCACAGGCCCATCCTTACAGTAGAGTCCCTCAGTCTGTCTAGCTGGCCTCTGCTTTGCAGGAACCTGTCCACCCCTCACCACCTACAATACCCAGGCATCTCTAGGTTTGTGGAGCACAAACCTTGCTTTGTATCTGCTTAATTAAAAAGGTTCCATCAAAGTTGCCTTCCTAACTGGTTTTCCTCCAAGACAAATTCGAGTTTCCTTCTGGAAGATAAAGGACAATCTATAATTTTTTTAATGGCATCTTTTTAGCTTCAAAAAACTGAAGTTCCACCCTCTATGGACATCACATTGTTCTCTATGGGTCTGAGTAGTGTTCTACAACTCCATGGCCCTAATCTTGCTTCACATTATGACTTTGATTCTGATTCTTGGTTTTAAGAAAAGTCCCAGTGTGGGCCGGGGGCGGTGGCTCAAACCTGTAATCCCAGCACTTTGGGAGGCCAAGATGGGCGGATCACGAGGTCAAGAGATCGAGACCATCCTGGCTAACACGGTGAAACCCTGTCTCCACTAAAAAAAATACAAAAAACTAGCCGGGCGAGGTGGCGGGCGCCTGTAGTCCCAGCTACTCGGGAGGCTGAGGCAGGAGAATGGCGTAAACCTGGGAGGCGGAGCTTGCAGTGAGCTGAGATCCGGCCACTGCGCTCCAGCCTGGGCCGCGACAGAGCGAGACTCCGTCTCAAAAAAAAAAAAAAAGAAAAGTCCCAGTGTGTGTTTTATATGGCTTGAATAGTGTTGCTTCATATATACCCTGACAGAGTGAAAGGAGAGTATACAAGGTCCAGATAATCTCTGCCCTGGGTGATCTCTGTCTAATGTCAAAATGCATCCCTGGAAAAAGAGTAAAATGGTTTCAGAAAGTCCTTATGGGGATGTGATAGCTGTTTTTCAGCCAGGTGCTTTTCCTCTCCATTTCTGTGATGGGGTAATCAGACCTATGTACCAACTATGCAGAAAGGTCAGTAGTTAGTGAAAATAGCTGTATAGGACAAACAGCAGAGAATACCAAAGAAGAAACCACTCAAAAAAGCACTGAGTGTGGTATTTCGATCAAACAAGACCCCCAAATTTATATTTATTCTTATTTATCAGAAAATCAAAACATTATGAAAAATTTAGGAAATACATATAACTTAGCAGTTCCCAAAGTCAGGAGCTACCCTGGCCTTTAATGCTCAAATAATAATAGTTTGCACCCCCATCCTGTGTAATGGCAGGAAGTCCTGTGATTTATTGGGTTGCTGGATCCAAGTGTTTCTGGGAATTCCTGAGAAATGCTGACATGTTCCACAAACATGAGCCACTTTTTGTTGATCATCTCAGCTGGCCAACAGGCTCTGATCCACTGCTTTCGTTTCCTCAGGTCTCTGCTCACTAACTTGACCTTGACCTTGAATCCTAACTTAGAGCTATAGCTGTCATCATATTGCTGGAGATAAAAGGTTATATTCACCTTTGGAAACCAGAACTCGTGTTTTGTAAATAATGCTTTAGTGGATCTTTGGCTGTGAAACAGTAAATCTAACAAAAGGTAGGGGTAAATATAGTGTATAGCATATTATTCAAAAGCTAAATTGTGGCTAGAAATGAGCTAAAAGAGTTAAGTGAGCTCTTCTGTCAAAATAAGACTAGGTCTAACCACGTTTAACTGGAAGTTTCAGGATGTCAGAAATACTTTATAATAATGGTGGAGAGAAAAACATTAAAACTAGATATTGTGAGCTGCACAGTGGTCCCCTAAATGACACTTCCTAATCCCTGAAACTTGTGATGCTACCTTATTTGGAAAACAGGACTTTATAGATGTGATTTTAAGTTAAGGATCTTAAAAGGAGAAGTTTACCCTGGATTAGCCAGGTGGGCCCTAAATGCAATCGTGTGTATCCTTATAAAAAAGAGGGATATTATATCAAAAAAGCACAGGAGACAGACACACAAATAAGAGGAGGAGGCAATGTGACCATGAAGGCAGAGGTTACAGTATTGCAGCCACAAGCCAAAGAAGGCCTATACCCACTAGAAGCAGGAAGAGGCAAGCTATGGATTCTCCTCTAGAGCCTTGGGAGGGAGGACACCTTGATTTTGGACTTCCGGCCTCCAGACTGTGAGAGAATGCATTTCTGTTGTTTTAAGTCATCTAATGTGTGGCAATTTGTTAGAGTAGCCCTAGAGGAACTAATACATAGATACAACTATATATGAGGCCGTGAGCTTCCACAGAGTATCCTCTAATGGCCACCTCCATCCTTAGCCCCTGGTCTGTGGCAAGGTTGTAGGACCAGCTTGCTCTGTCATGTTCTAGGATCCCAACTTGTCTTTTACTCTGAAGAACAGAGAAAAATTTTCATTTTAATAATCTAACCATTTTAATAATCTTTGCAAAGATGCAACTCTGGCCACAGTTTGGCTTTTAAATAATATGCTGTATATTATATTTATCCTTATCTCTTTTTAGATTATTTTTTCACAGTCAAAGATCCACTAAAGTATTTTTCACAAAACCAAGAGTTCTGGTTCCCAAAGGTAAATATAGCCTTTTATCTTTGGCAATATAATGATAAGCTGTAACTTAGATATTTTGGAGTTGAGTTGTTTACTTTTCTTTTTTTTTTTTAATTCATTATTAATTAATTTACCAGGACTACAAGCCCTAGATCAATTTCTAAGTTGGGACTCAAGGTCAAAGTCCCTGGGATGCCCCTACTTCCACACTGGTAAATCTAAGCTCCACCCTTAAAATTCACAAACCAAGGAGAAAGAAAAAATTCCTTTCCCAGTTTCAAGGCAAAGAATTCCAGGGAAGAACTCTGATAAGCCTTGCTTGAATTGTAATTGGTAGTTGCAGCAAAATTACAGGGAGTAGGAGAAGAGTAGTTGTCCTAAGAACGTGGATGTAAGAAAGGGATGGGCTACAGGCCGATGAAAACAAGAGTCCATTCCAACAGGCTTCCTGCCTCCCAGTCCAATTTCTCTCCTCTGCTCTATATCGTTATTCTGTTACCTCAAAACTAAAGCTCCATGTCACAAACATGTGCATGTACCCCCACCCCGTATCTAAAATAAAAGTTGAAATATAGGCCGGGCGCGGTGGCTCAAGCCTGTAATCCCAGCACTTTGGGAGGCTGAGGCGGGTGGATCACGAGGTCAGGAGATCGAGACCATCCTGACTAACCCGGTAAAACTCCGTCTCTACTAAAAAAATACAAAAAACTAGCCGGGCGAGGTGGCGGGCGCCTGTAGTCCCAGCTACTCGGGAGGCTGAGCCAGGAGAATGGCGTGAACCCGGGAGGCGGAGCTTGCAGTGAGCTGAGATCTGGCCACTGCACTCCAGCCCGGGCG
>NW_016816502.1:345024-372524 GCF_001698545.2 Rhinopithecus bieti | reverse complement strand
GCTCTTTACTTTCAAACCTTTCCCCACAGATGCCACTGTTGTTGAGAGACCAAAAGCTCACCAGCCATGAGATATCTCAAGGTGAACAGCCTGACCATATTAGGTCATACCTGCTTCCAATTGGTCATTTCCTGCCTTACAACTCAACAATCTGTTGGCTTTTTTGGGCTTCTTTCACACATACAATTTCTGTGGACTAGAGATTCTGGAGAGTATCTTGTGTTTGGAGGGCTAACCATTTTAACTACTAATTGGTAGCTTCCCTGTACCCTGCCCCTTGTCCTCTGCTACTATCGGCAGCTACAATGCAGGATGACTATTATTTTGGGAAATTTTACTATAAGGGAACTGGAGAACAAAGAGGCCAACTTTTTCAAGATCTCTGGTTCACACTTGAAGCACATATTTGGAACTTTATAAAACCAGTTGCATAATGTACTCCTTCTCTATCTTAGGACTAGATACAGATAAATAGAAGGAAACACGAGAGAGGACAGCAATCGTGAACGTGGGTGTGGGTTGGCTCCCAGCCTGGCTCAGTCTGAGTAGAGAGAGAGGAAGCAGAGATGGAAACTCCTATAAAGTGGCAATTGCAGATTATAGATGAGATATGATCATTTGAACCCTGGCAATAGAAATGGAGAAAGGACACAGGAGGATTTAAGATTTTGTAGGTGTAGGCCAGGCGCGGTGGCTCAAGCCTGTAATCCCAGCACTTTGGGAGGCCGAGACGGGCGAATCACGAGGTCAGGAGATCGAAACCATCCTGGCTAACACGGTGAAACCCCGTCTCTACTAAAAATACAAAAAAATTAGCTGGGCGAGGTGGCGGGCGCCTGTAGTCCCAGCTACTTGGGAGGCTGAGGCAGGAGAATGGCGTGAACCCGGGAGGTGGAGCTTGCAGTGAGCTGAGATCCGGCCACTGCACTCCAGCCTGGGGGCAGAGCGAGACTCTGTCTCAAAAAAAAAAAAAAAAAAAAGATTTTGTAGGTGTGATTTATGAAACTTGGTGACTGAATACAGTTTGAGAAACAGGGCAGAGTTCACGGTGAATTCAGTTTCTAAGCTAAGTATTGTGTGACTAAAACATTTGGACGGAAGTTATAGATTAATTGGATGTTGTAATGTTGCGCTTTCACTATTTAGATAAAAATATTTGATCATGCTGTCATGGAACAACTAGAATGGGAATTTTAAAATTTGATAATTGATGTTCATTTCATGTATTTGTGGATTTTTAAAAAATGTTTTCAATAGAAACATACGTCACAGTTTGAGAAGTCAAGAGGACATTTTTCCTCATATATCAACAACCACCCCACCTTTGTTTTTTTTTTGTTTTTTTTTTTTTAGACAGAGTCTCGCTGTGTCACCCAGGCTGGAGTGCGGTGGCCGGATCTCAGCTCACTGCAAGCTCCGCCTCCTGGGTTCACGCCATTCTCCTGCCTCAGCCTCCCAAGTAGATGGGACTACAGGCGCCCGCCATCACACCCAGCTAATTTTTTTGTATTTTTTTTAGTAGAGACAGGGTTTCACCGCGTTAGTCAGGATGGTATTTTTTTTAGTAGAGACGGGGTTTCACCACGTTAGTCAGGATGGTCTCGATCTCCTGACCTCGTGATCCGCCCATCTCGGCCTCCCAAAGTGCTGGGATTACAGGCTTGAGCCACCGCGCCCGGCCAACAACCACCCCACCTTTAACCCAGGCAGTACTGAAGGGCATTTGAGCATCTAGCAATTTCATTAAATTGAGAAAATACAGTTTAGGGAAATTTGAGATAATTAAATAATTTATTTTGGTTATGCACATGTTTGTCTCAAGGTCATTTTTAGAACATGCAGATAGAGAGGCCCAGATGGAATTCCAAGTGGGAAGTAGAAGCTGACAATCTCAGTTTAGGCATTATTTGTACATAAGTGGTCATTAAAACCAAAGTTATGACCATCAGAGTTCTTGGTTTCAAACAACAGAAACCAACCCTGGTTAGTTTAAGTAGGCAAATAATTTTTTTTTTTTTGAGATGGAGTCTGGCTCTGTCGCCCAGCCTGGAGTGCAGTGGCTGGATCTCAGCTCACTGCAAGCTCCGCCTCCCGAGTTTACGGCATTCTCCTGCCTCAGCCTCCCGAGTAGCTGGGACTACAGGCGCCCGCCACCTCGCCCGGCTAGTTTTTTGTGTTTTTTTTAGTAGAGACAGGGTTTCACCGTGTTAGCCTGACCTCGTGATCCGCCCGTCTCGGCCTCCCAAAGTGCTGGGATTACAGGCTTGAGCCACTGCGCCCGGCAAGTAGGAAAATTATTTATTAGTGAAAATGGGTGGCTGGAAGAATGCCCAGGAAGATAGAGAACCAAGATTAGACTATATGACAAGAAACAATTCTCAAATCACATTGCAGGGCTGGGCTCTGTCTCTGCAGCTGGTACCATCGACACTGCCAATATGTGGGACTGGACACTACCATCAGCTCTGCTGCAACTGCCCCTGGGTACTGGAGGTGCTGCTTCCATCCCTGGCAAAAGAGCTCCATGAGGGACTCCTTCTTTCTGCACAGGCTCCCAACTCAGTTTATTGTGGGTACAACTGAAATGCTTGCATCATAGCTGCAAGTGAAGCTGGAAACATGACTAGCAATCTGTCCTCTATTATAGGAGGCAGAAGCTGTTAATGCAGGGAAAGGGGTGAAATGTGCAGTGTAGCCAAAAGATATAACAAATGTCCACTACCAGAATAGAAGCCAAGATTATGAGAGAGAAAATGTGAAAATAAGAAGAGAAGATAATAATTATAGCAAGTTCGCTAAGCACTTATATGTTCAGCACTTTATATATATATATACAATATATATATATAATAGTTTATTTCTTAGAATAACCCTTTCGATTAGGAATTATTCGTTTGCATGTAGGGAAACTGAATCAACAGAGTGATCAAACACATTGCCCAAGGTCACCCAACAAGATGTGACTCCAGAACTTATACTCTTACCACAACACTACACTGCCTCTGCATGGAGAGGATGAAAATGGCATTCTAGGAAACATACATTTAGGGAGCAGATAGAGAAAATGAGATGCACTGAGAAGAAATAAATGATTGTAGAGCTGGATGGAATCTCTTAATGGAATCTCTTAGGAGAGTGCTCTATCAGAAGCCTAGCATAAGAGAGTTTAAAGGAATGATGGTTCTATTAGCTCACTAGGGCTGCTGTAACCAACTATCACAAACTGGGTGGCTTAAACACCACAAATGTGTTGTCCCATGGTTCTCAAGGTTAGAAGTCCAAGGTCAAGGTGTTAGTAGGGTTGGTTTCTTCTGAGGGCTGCGAGGGAAGAATCTGTTCTAGGCTTCTTTCCTAGCTTCTGGTCGTTTGTTGGCAATCTGATGTTCCTTGGCCTGTAAATGCATCATCCCAAACTCTGCCTTCACATGGCATCCTCCCTGTGCCTCTTCACACGATCTTCACTCTGTGTATGTCTGTCTCAAAATTTCTCCTTTTTATAAGGACGCCAGTCATATTGAATTGGGGGTCCACCATATTCCAGTATGACCTCATCATAACTAATTACATCTATTATACAATGATCCTGCTTCCAAATAAGATCGCACACTGAAATACTAGGAGTCAGGACTTCAACATATGAATTTTGGGGGACCCAATTCAACCCACAGCAGTGGTCAACTACACAAATGTGACAGAAAGGTCAAGAAGGATATTGGCTGCAAATTACCTACTGAATTTGACAACTAGGAGGTGGCTAGAGATTTGGCAAGAACAATTTCAGTAGCATGGTGCTGGTACATATATATTATAGAAGTTGACATGGAGGAAGGGCTTGGGGAGGACATGAGGGAATAAGCATAGACAATTCTCTATAGGAGTTTGATGTGTCAAGAAAGGTTGACTTTCTCTACACGGGAAGGCAGATCCCTGCATAGCCTTTACCAAGATACTTGATACTATAAACAGAAATTTTATGGTTTGGTGGTGTCATTTCCTATGTGTGAATCCAAATTTTTAGGAATTGTGATTTAAGTCAACAACTGATTTTGGGCAGACATCTGTACAACATGTGGTGGTGTTGCCATAGTGATTCATAGTGAGGAATTCAGGGTAGGATATTTACACTGAAGCTTCTGTGTTCCAAAATGAAGACATAATTTTAGATACTAAGGACCTTTACATATATTCCTCCTGAATGTTAATGTTATTTAAATGAGTAATAGAGCACTTCAGACATTTTTTCATTCCTTGAAAATGAAATGCCTTTCATTTCCTGAAAATGAAACAGGTCTTCTACCTGGAGATACTCTTCTGAAATGCAAGAGCTCAAATAGAGCAAATCCAAATAGTTTTTGAGCTGTACTGCTAGCAGGAAGGAGTTAGGATTTAGAAGCCTGATTTCAGTGCTTGCTGTGTGTTTCCATTTCTCTTTGCTAGGGCCAGTTGCTGTACTTCAGAAACAGAGAATCTCTGAAAGCAAAGATGTGTGACTGAGAATTTGGTTCTCCATGTATGTTTAAAACTCCAGTTTGAAAGAAACACTTTATTCCTTTTCAAACTTCCCTACTGTTTTGGTGAATTCATTTTGCACATGATCCTGCTGAACTGAATTTTGTGCAGCGGCCCTCGGGCTGGAAACAGTTTAGTACTGTTTGCTAATGACTGATTCTCCCAGAGTGTGCAGAGTGTGACCACCTGGCTGCCAGGATCTTTTGAAGTTCCTGCTATGGCCAAGATTTCTCAGTGCTGGGCATTTTTCACTTCCTTCTCTTTCTACCCTACCATTTTCATCTGCTTAACATGGGGAGCTGCAATCCTGAACGTGTCGGAACCTCACCACGAATCCTACCCCATGTCAGTATGTCCACACCACACTCTCAATTCCACAGACATTTTTTGCTGGAGAATCAAGGAAATCAACATTGGAACCTTGTCAAATTTCCCACCAATATAGTCCAACAGACCCATAAAAAGAGCAGCTTAGGTAATCACAATGCAGATGCTTTTGTTAAATTTTTGGGGAAGTTTATTTCACCTAATGAGATACTTGGCTAAATAGAACCATCTTCTGGAAACACCCATAAACGTTTTTTAAAGTGGTGGGCCCCTATCTTGGTTGTAGTGATGATTTCAGGGATGCATACATTAAAACTTAAATTGTATGCATTAAATAAGTGCAGTTTATGTCAAGTGTACGCCAAGAAAACTGTTATGAAAATGTGTGGGCCCTTGAACAAACTTGTCTGTTGTTTTTGTGTGTGGTCTCTCACTGACATGGTTGTATTTCAGAATTTGGCAAGTGATGTTCACACACCCATTTATTCACCATGGGGTGAGGCTGGCATGGGCTTGGGCTTGTCCTCTTGGGCAGAACAGGGCTGGCAGAGATCTTGGGGATAGGTATGAACTTCACACCACACGCAAAGTCATTACAAAAACCTGAACAAGTAATCCAGTGACTTCTGGATGGAACTCTGAAATGATGTTTTGCTAGCGTTTTAACAGTAATAGCTAATTGCTTGTGGATTTAGTTGTCTTCTTGTTGCCAGTTTTTGTTTGTTCAGTTTTTTTTTTGGCTACTTTTCAAGGTGGAGTTATGTTATGCACATTCAAAAGCAGTTCAAAACATTTCTGGTGTTTTTCTCCCTGTTATCATGTTTTCTTCTTCTCTTTCCTTCTTCTTCTAGAGCTACATTAAACTCTAGAGAGCCTCTGTGGGTCTCTTTTGCAGGGTAGGTTGGAGAATGCAGAGGAACAGGGAACATATGGGGATAGGGTCCCACAATAACCCAGGAAGAAGAGCTGCTGGCTTTAGCTAATATTTGCTGCACCCTCTGGATTCGGGCTAAGGAAACCCAAGTAGTCTTCATGTTATCCAGGTTTCCTTCCTTTAATATTCAAATAAAGTAACTCAAGCCCCACGCTCCAGTCCCTTCTCATATGTTTCCTAGGGCTGCCAGGGAATGTTCACACACTCTGGACTCCTTCCTACTCCCCACTTTTCTCTATCTGATTAGTGCTTCTCCAGGATACTGGGCCCTTTCTCCAGTTCTCTTTGTTCTAAAACTTGAATTCCCTAAGGCAATGTTAATCCAAATCTCATACTAAATTGTGATGATTAACAAAAGCCTTTTAAAGGGTTTTGCTGGGTGGAATGGCAACAGATAGGTAGATAGGTGGCCACTATACGGCAGAACAGGACACAAAGTGCGATGTCAGATATCTCTGTTCCTAGAGCCCACTGGCTACCCTCCTTTGTAGAAGTCCGTGGCTGTCCCTGGCCATCTCTCCCTGGCTGGGGTCATCTCTCACTCTCTCCTGCATCCCCTCTCCCACCACTCCCCAAGCCTCAAAACTGTAACTTCAATGTTCCCAGAAAACTGGAGAAGACAACACAAAAAGATTCCACCAAAATAAACCAATTGTTTCACAATAACCAGCAGGAAAGTTTTAGCTCACATTGTTCTATACCTGTTTTTTCTGGATTAGGTTTTAGCATAACTAAAGAACCATTCAGAGTATTCCTAACCCAACCCCAGTAGAACTGTCTATCCCAAAAGAAAATCCAGATCTGTACTTTTAGTAAAACAGGGTACTGACCAGAACTGTGAAATTATACTTTTTATTTATAATGTAAATATATATTCATGGGCAGGACACAAGACCAAGGTCTGTGCTTCCCTCCCATGCTGGCAATCCCACAAATGCGGTGAGAATAGGATGGTAGATTTATCACCCACCCTACTCCCTGCCCCCACTTTCCAGGGTAAACTGAAGACTTTGGTTCTTTCCTCTTCTGTTTCTACATGTCTTTCTCCCTCTCTCCCCTCCTCCTTTCTGTACACTCCTGTTTCTCTTCTAGGTTTATATCTTTTCTTATTTTATGGCAGATTCTAATACGCAGGAATTAGATCTAAATCTGATTTTGGCATATCACCCATAAATTAGTGCTTGGTGTAATTTTAGGGACACTAAATTGCTTTCTAGAATAACCCTCCTTTCCCAGGAGAGAAAGCACAGGCTTTGGGAACTGCTGCCAGCATGCTTTTGGCTAGACCCTGGTCAAAAGCACCGAGTTACACAAAACACTCCAAACTTAGCATTGCTAGGTAAACTTCTGCTGAATGCTTAGGTCAGTAACACATCTGTTCTTTTCTGATATGAAGTAGATAGTGATGTCCCAAGATCCATACTCAGGCAAAACATTAGGGAGAAAGAGTCGTCATTAGCTTCTCTGAACTCTACCCATTTTCTTTAGAAATCCAGAAGGTAAAACTATGAAATCTGGCAGGATATAAATAGCAGCTAAAGTCTGCAGAGTACAAAGTAGTAAAATGTCTAAGCACGACATGGATATGTGCTTAAATGCAATCTAAGCAACCTGATTCTTCTACAATGTCTAATTTTTAGTTTAACTTAATTTAATTTAATTTTTTTGAGACAAAGTCTCGCTCTGTCACCTAGGATGGAGTGCAGTGGTGCAATTTTGGCTCACTGCAACCTCCGCCTCCTGGGTTCAAGCGATTCTTGTGCCTCAGCCTCCCAAGCAGATGACACTACAGGCACACGCCACCATGCCCAGCTAATTTTTATATTTTTAGTAGAGATGGGGTTTTGCCATGATGGCCAGGCTGGTCTTGAACTCCTGACCTCAGGTGATCCACCTGCCTCAGCCTCCCAAAGTGCTAGGATTACAAGTGTGAGCAACCGTGCCCAGCCTAATTTTTAATTTAAAGAGTATATCTCTTGTTAGACACATTTAAAAAGCTCTTCTCTTGTTACATGCATTTTCTCAAAACCCCAGTGTTGTGCTTAAGCATTCTTGCTTGGTCAGGGCTGCTGCACTATACAATTCCAAGAGGCACCATTCACATCATGGTCTGTGAATAGCAATCCCAGGAGTTGTCCAGTGCACAGCCTGCAGGACAGTACATGGAGCTCCTGGTTTGAGTCCTGGTCTGCTACTTACCAGCTGTGTGAACTCGGGGACGTTCTTTATTTTCTATAAGCCTCATATTCTTCAACTGTAGAAAGGGTGTGATGATGGTATCTACCCCTTAGGATTGCTGTGAGGATTAAATGAGGTAGTTAAGAATATGGTAATAATTGTTAGGTATTATTGACAAAAATAACAAATAAGCTTCCCATTTCTCTGATATCTCAGCCACATAGAGCACAATCTGTAATGTTGATAAAATGGAACATTTGCATAGGGCAGGAAAGCTTTTCAAAGGCTCTAACATGATATAATTTTATGAATCTTGACTTCTAGAGAGCTCTTTCAAGGTGCCAGGCTTTTATATTACCAGGTCTTCCCTCAGTTCTGCTGCAGTCCTGGCATTGCTACATAGCCAGTGCTGTCTGGTATACTTTGGCTCTGGCTACACGGCCCCTTTTCCTCTGTTCTCCCAGCCCAGTGACTGCCCACCCTAGAGAATTTATATGCATCTTGAACAGAGTTAGAACCTAAGGAAAGTGTGATCCTGGGATCTAGTGTAGGGAGCTACAAGTATCAGGACTAAGTACACTGGGAAAGGTGGCTTCTGGATTTTTAAATTTCTTGCCCTTGAATGCCAGGTCTGGGACCATGAGGGAAAATTATAGAGAGAGCAAAATAGCAATGCAGCAGGAAGATTCTAGGAATGTGAGTGCCCAAGGGTGAGTGTGTGTAGAGGTAGAGTGGATATGGTATAAAAAACAGGGAAGAAGAGAGAAAATGAGATGGAGGAAAGTGGTGATGAGAGCCTAACAGTTACTGGAGACCATGTTCCCATCTGCCCTTTGTCAACTGGCCTCAAGGTCTGGGACCTGGTCAGAAATGGCATCTGAGGTTATTAATCACACTCACCTTTGGACCAAGTTAACATCGTAAATAACAAGGGTAGCAATCTCTTGTTACCTTGGGGTAGTGGGAGCACATCTAAGGCACAAATATGAAATGAAAGAGAGGCAAAAAGAAGTAGAAAAAAAATTAGAGAAAAGGAAAGGGAAAAGGGAAGGCTAAATAAAAAGTTCGGCTTTTGGAGAACCAGTAACATGCACAGTTGCCACTGCTACACATAAAGTATTGTGCAGAGAAAAGAATGAAAGATGGGAATCCCACTGCACAGTTCGAACCTTTAATTCTGACCCTACTCAGCTTCAGTTTTGAGATTTTTAGAGAAACTAGAGTAATTCCTAGACTGCCCAGGAGGGTAGCTGGGGCCCTCTTTCTTCTGCTCTCATGATTCTCTCCTATCCCAATGACTGCCATGAGTATGTGCCTACTAGACCTCCAACTACATAGCATGTAATTGATTAAGAGTCCAGCTCCTGACTCTGAAATTCATCATCACATTTGTTCCCAGGCCATGCTTCCCATAGGCTGCTCCTAGCCGATGACAAAGTGCAGGAGGGATACTAACAGTCCCATATCTCAGAGGCACAGGAGTCTTCTGATGGCTACTTTGGCTTAGGGACTCCCAAACAGCCTAACTGAAGTTTTCTTAGACTCCAGCAGTGTAGGATGCTTCTACTCAACCTACCTTCTCTCTCTCCTTCACCTACTGTCAGACTTCCTTCATTAGCTGATGCTCACTCAGCCTTGTCTGGCTACCTCTTCATTTTCTTTCACAAATGGTGAAAGAAATATAATCTTTGCATTTTTTTTTGAGACAGAGTCCCACTCTGTCACCCAGGCTCTGGAGTGCAGTGGCGCAATCTCAGCTCACTGCAACCTCCGCCTCCCAGGTTCAAGCAATTCTCGTGCCTCAGCTTCCCTAGTAGCTGGGATTACAGGTGCACGCCACCATACCCCACCAATCTTTGCATATTTAATCCCAAATTGGCACCTGCTTTTCAGACTAATATAATATCCAAGAACTAGCAGAAACATAAAATCCCAGCTCTCAATACACGTCATATACAATGCAAGGCCCTAAATCAGTGCTTGCTCAATTATACTAAGAGACCCTTACCATGCTCTGAGTGTGACGTAAACACTTCAGTGACTTGGCTAGTCACTCCCATGCTCAAATAAACCCATTTTTCTGGCTTTGTCAGTGGGCACCCTCTCAGTCCATCTCTGTGGGGAGGTGGGATATCCATTTTTCCAGGTAAAAGGCTTGATTTTACTCCTCAAACCCCACTAGAAAGAAGTCAACTGTGGCATTAACATGTATGCTCTCTACATTATCGGGGGTCTAACCTAAGTAAGACATAGAGTACTCGCCCTCTAGTACTTTTTAGAGACCTTGACATTGAACTGCCCCATTAGAGAGGAAGCCTATTTAGAATGACACATGGGAGTCTTGTTTGTCCAGCCAATCCTGCAGATTCTAAAATTTATCATTAGATCTATCAGAAAGCTGAATACTTGTGCAGCTCATCTTGGATCAAAAAGAAATAACTGAGTTTAGTCTAAGGCTATATCCTCAGTTTTGTTTTGTTTTCCTGAGAAGCATTACTTTAATGAGCTTATAATTACTATATAAATCAGAGGATGTAAACACAATAAACACACATTTGGGGAAATTGTCATAGAAATATTTGCATAGAAAACATGCAAACTATAGTATTTTCTCTTTTTTAAAGAAAATTTCCAACAATATAAATGTCTAAATAAGAAGACATTTTATTTTCTTGAGACACCAAGATTTTCTACTTTTTACAATTGTGATAAAATATGTATAACCTAAAATTTGCCATTTTAACTGCTTTATTTTTTATTTTATTTTTATTTTTTATTTTGAGATAGAGTCTCACTCTGTTGTACAGGCTGGAGGGCATTAGCATGATCCTGGCTCACTGAAGCCTTTATTCTATTTTATTTTATTTTTTGAGATAGGGTCTCACTCTGTTGTCCAGGCTGAGGGCAGTAGCATGATCCTGGCTGACTGAAGCCTTCTGGATTCAAGCGATCCTCCTACCTCTGCCTCCTGAGTAGTTGGAACCATAGGCATGCGCTGCCATGCCAGGCTAATTTAAAACATTTTTTTGTAGGTACAGGGTGGGGGTCTCCCTATGTTGCCCAGGTTGGTCTCTAACTCCTGGGCTCGAGTAATCCTTCTGCCTCAGTCTCCCGAGGTGCTGGGATTACAGGTGTGAGCCATTGCTCTTGGGCCATTTTAACCATTTTAGACTGTGCACTTCTTTACAAGGATTAAATACAATAATAAATATGTGTTAATCAGCATAATACCTTAAGTGCATAAGGTAGCTAAGTGCTTGATAAATGTACAGGTATGCAGATGTGTGTGGGTAGGAGTAGATTACAGAGGAGATACTAAACCACTTAGACAATTGTGTCAAATTGACTCCTCTAAACAGAGGCCAAGGTGGGATTAGATATACAGGAGACTTATTGGGAAAATGCCTGTGAAGGATAAAGTGTAGGGAGCTGAAGTAGGAATCATTTTCAGACCACAATATCAGCTTGACACATGTGAAAGCAGAGAGAGAAGGAAAGAAGATTGGGTAGGAAGAGTCTCAAATACTGCAATTCTGAGCAAGTTTTGTCCAGGCTGATGGGAGTCCCTGAGCCAGAACGGCCCATTAAAGGAATCCCCATCAGGCAGGAATGGCCTGATTTGAGTATCCCCACTGTGCCACCAGTCATTGGTGGGAAAGGCTGGAGACTATTGGTCAGCTACACTCTCCACAACAGGTTCTTCTAACAGGACACCTGAAAAGCACATCTCCATGCCCCTTCCCCATAATGACCTATCAAAAACCCATTACTCATTTACTGCATTTGCTGTGAGGATAAGAAACATTTCCATCATATGTCTGTACAATCTATAAAAAGTCTTATTTGAGAAAGTCTTCCTGAGCATCTCAACAAACTTGGTCCCTATAACAACTTCTTCCCCAAGTACAGGCAAAATTTCATAAGGGCTTGGCACTCTGCATGCCCATCTGAGGCGATCTTACCACATGTCTTTCTAATTGTCCTTAGGAACCTGTTCCATTTTTCCAGTTCCAGTTGCTATGGAATTTGCCTTTCTACCTAGTTCCTGCTGGATGTGAAGCTGGGTATGCTTTATTGGTTCCCAGTTCTGACTTTTCTGCATAATACTGCCATTGCTTCTGTATTTGTCTCATGTTCCCAAAGCCTCAGGCCAGCCCTGCCCTGTTCTTGATCCCAACTCTGGTTTCCAGGAACCAAACCCACATCAGAGTCCCAAGGCCACACTGGGCTTGGGAAAACAAATATTTTCTCCTCATGTATAAAAAAAAACCAACGCAATTGATTTTACATATTTCCTCTTTCCTTTGGCTGCAACTTTAACAGGTTAAACTTTTTTTTTTTAATTTAAATAATTCCCAAAATTACTGTATAGACCTATGTAGAGTAATCAAAGCTTGCCAGGGGTTTTTGGAAAATTTAACAAAGTGATTCGAAGTTTATCAGGTAGAATGAAAAAGGAACAAGAGTCAAAACATTCCTGAAAAAGAAAAGCTACAGAGGGGTAAAGCTAGAGGATATTATGCTAAGTGAAATAAGCCAGTCACAGCAGGATAAATACTGCATGATTCCACTTATATTAGGTATCTAAAATAGTCAGACGCATAAGAAGCAGAGAGTAGAATGATAATTTTGTTTGGGGGCAGGGAGAAATAGGGAGTTGCTGTTCAATATGTATAAAGTTTCAGTTATGCAGGATGAATAAGTTCCAGAGATCTGCTGTGTAATATCGAGCCTATAGTTAACAATACTGTATTCTATGTACCCTTAGGAACTTGTTAAGGGGTAGATCTCATGTTAAGTGTTCTTGACACTAAAAAAAAAAAAAAAGAAAAGCAGTCAGTGGTTTAAAATTTGTACAACATATGTGTTATAAACGAATTCAATTTTTGACTCTCATTTTCCTTGACGCTGGAAAATACTAAATCTTCCCTCATATTTTAACTCAGTAAGTTTGGTTTAAAATGTAGTTCCTTGTAAGTAAATATCTAGTCCACCCTAAGATCTGGAATACCCACCTTCTTGACAGGTATGTATGTGTGTGTGTGATCTAAGTTACCCTGGGGACATAGCAGATGTCCTGGCATGGGGCAGCAGCCTCTTGTTCTCATGCCAGCCTATGTCTACATGAGAGTATAACTGGTTCTCACCTGTCCTGGTCTTGGGGATCCTTTTGAACCCCATCCCAAACTTCCTTTTGTCATCTGGTTCTCTTATCACTTTTTTTTAACCTCCACTGGGAGCTCAGGAATTTTCAGCGCCTTCTGGAACTACCCAGGATTGTGAGACTCTGCCAAGCGCCTCTTAGGCCCATCTGCCTACACGTCTCCTTCAGTGGGGCTCTTCTACCACCCAGGCAGTGAGTTTCTCAGAATCCTGGCTGAACTCACTTAACTCTAGGCTTCCCTATGAGTTCTGCAGTCTCCTTGGCTGGGATTCCCTCAAAGCTCTCTGGATGTTTCTATGATACTCTCTCCATCTGGGCTTTATTTAACTCCAGGTGGGTGGCATGTATATAATGGAGCAGGTAAGGGGAATGGTTCTAAGGTAAAAAGTCTATGCTTTATTTGGTTCCCTCCAAAATATCCTCTAACTGCTGTTCAAGCTCTCTCATTTCCTTTCTTCAGGGGGTGCGGGGTGGCAAGGGCAGAAAAATCTCCATTATATGTTGTCATGCACTCCTTTCAACTCCAGTTTTATATAAATTATGCTTAGTCCTCCAAATTTGGCATTTTCTATTTAAATCTAGTGTGGAATGATAAGAAAATTGTTTTCTCTTTTAACAAATACTAAGTTTTGCAAATAAAAATGTTTTCAGCCTATTGTTTCAATCTGTTTAATAATTTGTTTGGGAATTCAGTTGCCATTTTGTCTTAAGAGATAGCCATCTTCCCCTTGAAGACCAAATATATGAAATAATATCGTTTATTTAAGTGTAATGTAGTGATAAAATGAATAGAAACTGTAATTTAATATCAAAGCATTGCCAAATACAACACAGACAAATTTATGGTTTAGTTATACCGAGTATTAAAACCTTATGATCAGATACTCTATGACCAATTCTTCCTCATAGTTTACGATTACCTTCCCTTTAGTCTATACATTTTCTCTAGGACTAATCTTTTTTACTTTTACTTAGATATTATTCAATAGAGTTCTACCTTTGACAATAGCTGGCTAGGTTATTTTGGAGTAATCCTGGCATTGATAAGAATCACATAAAATGGACATAATATAAAATAAATATCTGTTCAAAGACATCAGAAAGCCACTGAGAGAGTGAGAATTTACAGGGCCAAGAATCCAAAAGAAGAAGGCAGTTTACAGAGGGGAGCTGGGCATTTGGTCTCCATTTCTTTTTTTTTTTTTTTTTTTGAGATGGAGTCTTGCTCTGTTGCCCAGGCTGGAGTGCAGTGGCCAGATCTCAGCTCAATGCAAGCTCTGCTTCCCGGGTTCACACCATTCTCCTGCCTCAGCCTCCCGAGTAGCTGGGACTACAGGCGCCCGCCACCTTGCCCGGCTAGTTTTTTGTATTTTTTAGTGGAGATGGGGTTTCACCATGTTAGCCAGGATGGTATCGATCTGCTGACCTAGTGATCCGCCCATCTCGGCCTCCCAAAGTGCTGGGATTACAGGCTTGAGCCACCACGCCCGGCCCTGGTCTCCATTTCTTTCAAGGCAATTGCTAATTCTGAGAGTGAAAGGTATCTAAGTGCACGAGAAGTTGAGCAGAACTTTTGGCAAGATTCTTGAGCTAGGAAAAGCCCACAAAGGAGGAGTGACCCTGGAAAACACCTCAGCCTTTTCTTTGGGACTTCTAAAGGCTATGCTCTAAGAGTATAACAGTGAACCAGAAACAGACCAACCCTTATAGCAGTGGTTCTCAATCATGAATAAACATGAGAATTACCTACAAAGATTAAAAAATTTATCAATGTCCCATAGTTCAAAAAATCTCTACAAAATTATGCTGAGTGAAAAGAACCAAAATCAAAGGATACATATTACATGACTCCTTTTGTCTAACAATCATGGAACAATTACAGGAATGGAGAACAGATCAGTGGTTGCTAGGGGTTAGAAAAGAGAGAGGATGGGTGTGGCTATAAAGGAATAACACAGGGAGTGATGGTACAGTTGAGTATCTCATTTGTGGTAGTTTTTAGGGAGGCTACAGATGTGAAAAAATTGCATAGAGCTACACACACACACACACACACACACACGTACACAAGTCCATGTATAACTGGTAAAATCTGAATAGGCTCTATGGACTGTGCCAATGTTAGTTTTTTGGTGTTGACACTGTACTACAGTTGTATGAAATGTTTGCATTCAATGGGGTAAGCTTTAGGGAAGGGCTGGCTACATGAGCTTTTCAGTGCATTTTTTGTAACCTCCTGTGAATCCATAATTATTTCAAAAAATGTTTTTAAAAACTACTCTCCCCCAAAAAATCAATGCCTCATTCCAGATCAGTTGAGTCAGATCTCTGAAGTGGAGTCCAGGCACATGCATATTTTTTAAGCTTCCTGTGTGGTTCTAATGTGCATCCAGCATTGAGAATCACTGACTTACAGGGACTGAAGCCACTTTTAATAATTTCAATACTTGAATAGATTAAGTGTAGCACTAGGCCCATTCCCTCCAGAGCAAAAGTAAATCCTCTATGAAATAAGATAACATCATTCAGGATCACAAATTATCTCTTTGGTTTTTCATACTCAGTATACATCAAGACAAGACTTCATCCAAAACTAAGAATAAAAACAGATAATAGAGACCGATCCACAGAAGATCCAGATACTGAAGTTATCAGCCAATGATTTAAAATATAACCATGCTTAAAATAGCTATACAAACAGAAAAGCCACAAAGAAAAAAGTTCAAAGCAGAGAAAAGTACAAAGAAAACCATGCCTATGCACACGACGACAAAAGTACTAAAAATCAATGACAAAAACTCTTAAAAGCAGCCACAGAATAAAAATATAAAGGAAGAGTCCTAAGATTAAACTTACAGCTGAATTCCTAACAGAAATAGGAAAGTCAGAATAAATGCAGTGATATCTTCAAAATGCTAAAAGAAAATTACTACCGACCTAGAATTCTATGCCCAATGAAGATATCCCTCAAAAATGAAGTAAAATAAGAGCATTTTCAGACTACTATAAATTGACAGAATTTGTCACTAAAGGAAATACGGAAGAGTGTTCTCCGGCAGAAGGAAGACAATCCCAGATGAAATTTGGGAAAAGCAATGGATACGGTAAATATGTGGGTAAATCTACATGAATATTGCCTGTATATATTCTATTAAATATATTTTTGGTAGATGCTTCAAAATATTTGTTTATGTAACAACACTTCAAAAAGTATTCTCATATAAGATATATCATCTTCATAATCTTTCTATGACAGGAAAGTCTGTGTATCATTTAGGAATGTGGGTTGCAAGTATTTGAAAACTAAATAAAGCTTGAAAATAGGGGTTCACTTTTCTAATATAACAAGAAATTAATGCAAATGCCAATCTATGGTATTTGCAGTTGCTGAATGTAATCAAGGACTCAGGCTTTTTCTTTTTGCTCCACTGTTCTCAGTTTGTTGGCTTTCAGTATTATGGTCAACAGATGGTTGTACATCCAGGCATCACAGTCTCATCCGAGGCAGGAAGAAAAGGGAAGAGCAAAAGCCTGCATCAGGTAGTTTGTTCTCCATTTAGGGAAGAAACAATACTTTCCCAAAACCACATATCAAACTTCTGCTCACATCCTCTTGGTCAGACTATTTCATAGGGCACCTCCAGTTGCAAAAGAGGTGGGAGAATTGATTAAGAATTGATTGATTTATCTTTTCAGCCTCTAATGTACAGGAAGGCAAAAGGGAATGGGGCAGGGAATTAATTTGAAGTAAGCCAGCCTACAGTACATGCATGGGGGATAAGGTCAACTAGCTCACTAAACATTGACTCTACCCTCCTTTTAGTGTACCTTTTTGTACTGCAGAGGCTAGGGAGCTAAAAATTACTTTTCCCAACTAGGTTCCTGTGTGATTTAGCTTTTGCTAATCAGATGCACTTGTGCAAGATTTGGGACCTGGAAGTGACGGGATGAAAGCAATTCTGCTATTTCTTTCGATTCTTTCTTCTGGCAGGCACAGTCAGGCAGAGAAGCACTGGCTTTTTCTGTGCCAGCATTTCAGTGGCAAGTCACTAGCTTCATGGGTAAGGATGTGCCTGATGTAGAGCATGCACATCTAAGAGAGTCAGCATAGTTCTAGAGCTAGCAGTAGTGGCAGTGGTGGCAGCAGCTACCTGATCCCTGGTACATGCTTCTGAAGCCAACAGTTTCAATTATGGTGGCAGAAATGATATCTCTGGTGGTTACTTCTGCAGAGTCATTCTGGGAGTTATTTTTGAAGACCTAGCCTGGAGCTTGCCCCTACCTAAAATGTTGTACATTTTTAATCCCATGCATTAAATAAATACCTTTGCTTAAAATAGCTAGTTTATGTTTCTGCAGTTGACTCTGGCTTTTATCATCTGCCTCAATTCATCTCTTTTAGGTTCCCAGTACCCCTACTCAATCTTTTCATCAAATATATACTTGGTTTAGAGGGAGTTATTCCTTCCCTCAGGTTAAACTCAATTCTTGCAATCAGCTTGAGTGATTTTTATTCCTGTCAAGTTCCTATATGGGGTCCCCATGGAGTCATGGAATTAATCTGCCTTCTACATTCTCGGTGTACAGTGTGTGGAGAAGTAGAATGACTACACTATGAACATGACACACAGAGCTGTCAGTGGTCAAGGCACATGCAGAATCCTGTTGGGCAGGAGTGGTGAGTACTCTATGCTGACAGTGGAGTCACTTCCTTGGTTGAGCCAACTGTCTGTCAGTCCTGGTTCTGCCCTATAGGAGAATCTTCTCATTATCCCCCAAAGCCACATCTTATGAATATTTGGTCAGTGGAGAGCATGCCATTCCTATACAGATTTTATAAACTATCTCCTTTTGAGGTGGATTAAGGAGCCTGAAGGCTGAGTAGTTAGCAACTGGCTGACAGCAAGCGAGGCCAGCATGTATTTGAAGCTTCCACGAACCTCCTTAGTATGTTTCTAGTTAGTTGGATTCTTGTAGATCCCAGATATGAGTAGCCATAGTCAGAAGCTTATTTTTAAATAGACTTTAAGCCTGAAGTTTTTCTTTTTTTTTCCTGCAGGCCTGAGTTCTCTGTTCTCTCTGTCTCTAAGCTTCATGGCCACTGCATGGGGCACTTTGAATCAATAGCCCTCTATGGAAAGATATCACCTTTAATCAATTTTTTCCCCTAGAGACTAGCCTCTCTTTCTGCTCACTGCTAGAGAGCTTTTAAGGGAAAACACTTGAGAAAGGCCTAAAGTCCCTGCTACAAGGTTCTAAACGGTAACATTTGCAGGCAATTTAGAGTGTAGGCAACAGGCAGAGATCACTTCTCTCAGCAAAACTATGTTTTCATTCATCTTTTCTACACTGGCTACTTCCAGGCCAAGTTCATCCCTTGCTAGGGTCTGAATATCCCCATCAGAACTCATAGTGAGAGAGGGTGGAGAAAGCTGGTTAAATAGAAGCCTTCACTGATCATCTCCCACAGAGGAACACCAAATTGAACAACTATCTATACAAAAGCATTTTCGTAAGAACCAAAATCAGGTGAGAAATCACAGTACCTGGTTTTAACTTTACATAACTGAAAGTTAACTTTACATAGCTGAAAGAAGCACTGAAGAGGGTAGGAAAGATAGTCTTGAATAGCTGATGCCACCCCTCCCCCATTTAGCAGCGGCTGCACAGCATGGAGAATCTGTGTGCTTAGGGGAGACTCAGCACAACAACTGTGGGACCCTGCATTGAACTCAGTGCTGCCCTGTCACAGTGGAAAGCAAAACCAGGCTGAGGTCAGCCAACACTCATCCACAGAGGGAGCATTTGGACCAGCCCTAGCCGGAAGGGAATCACCCATCCCAGAGGTCAGAATTTGAGTTTCCACAAGCCTTGCCACCACAGGCTGAATTCTCTGGGGTCCTAAATAAACATGAAAGGCTATCTAGGCCATAAGGACTGAAATTCCCAGTGCTGTTCTGGGACTTGGGGGACCTGTGACCCAATGAGACACCACCCAGGGTGGCTAAGAAAGTGCTTGCGCCACCTCTCCCCAACCCTAGGCAGCAAAGCTCACAGCAACAAAAGCAACTCCTTCTTCTTTCTACTTGAGAAGAGGAGAGGGAATAGTCAAGAGGACTTTTGTCTTGAATCTTGGATATCAGCTCAGCCACAGTATAGCATACTGGGCAGAGTTGTGAGGCATCCATTCCAGGCCCTAGCTCCTGGACAACATATCTAGACACACCCTGGGCCAGCAGGGAACCTGCTGCCTTGAAAGGAAGGACCCAGTCCTGGCAGGATTCATCACCTGCTGACCAAAGAAACCTTGGGTACCCTGAAACCAGCAGTGATACGCTGGTAGTACAGCATGGGCCTTGGGTGAGACTGAGATGTGCTGGCTTCAGGTGAGACCCAGCACATTCCCAGTTGCATTAGCTATGGTGAGAGACTCCTTCTGCTTGAGAAAAGCAGAAGGAAAACTGAGAGGGACTTTGTCTTGCACTTTAACTACAGCTCAGCCACAGGGACATACAGCCCTTAGCTACCAGCTCAGCCACAGGGACGTACAGCACCAAGAGGGTTCTTAGAGTCCCCAATTCCAGGACTTGTCTCTTGGATGGCATTTCTGGATCTGCTGTGGACCAGAGGGGAGCCCACTGCTCTGAACGGTGAGTCACAGGCCTGTCAGCATTCACCACAAGCTGACTGAAGAGCTCTTGGGCTTTAAGGAAATACCAGTGATAGTCTGGTAGTACTCCCCATGGGCCTATGGTAGTGGTGGTCATGGAGTAGGGCTCCTCTTCCTTTGGAAAGGGGTAGGAAGAGTGGGAAGGACTGCATCTTGTGGTTTGAGTACCAGTTCAGCTGCAAACAATAGAACACCAACAGATTTCTAAGGTTTTTGTCTCTAGTCCCTGACACCTCTACGGTACCTATGGATTTCCCTGGGGCAACTCACCACCTTGAAGGGAAGGACACAGGCCTGGCTGGTTTTGCCATCTGCTGATTATAGAGCCCCAAGGCCTTGAGTGAACATAGGCGGTAGTGAGGCAGTAGCTACAGAGGGCCTTGGACAAGATTCAATACTATGCTGGCTTCTAGTCTGACCAAGCACAGTCCCAGCAGTGGTGGCCACAGTGGTGCTTGTATCACTGCACCATCAGCTCCAGGTGGCTTTCCACAGCGAGAGACCCTCCCTTTGTTTGGGAGAAAGTAAGGGAAGAAAGCAAGAGTCCCTGCCTGGTAATCCAGAGAATTCTTCCAGATCTTACCCAAGACCACAAAGGTGATATCTCCACAAGTCTGCATGAACCACAGTGTTACTGGGTTTGGGGTGGCCCCAATGCAGATACCACATAGATCACAACATTCAAGTCCTTTTGAATACATGGAAAGCCTTCCCAAGAAGGACAGGTACAAACAAGCCCAGACTGCGAAGACGAAACAAATACCTAACTCTTCAAAACACACTGACAGATATCCACAAGCATCAAGATCATCCAGGAAAATATGACCTCACCAAATGAACTAAATAAGGTGCCAGGGACCAATCATGGAGAAAGAGGGATATGTGATTTTTCAGACAGAGAATTCAAAATAACTGTTTTGGGGAAACTCAAAGAAATTAATTTAACAAAGATTGAAATAATTAAAAAGAATCAAACAAATTCTGGAGCTAAAAAATGCACTGAAGAATACATCAGAATCTTTTAATAGCAGAATCTGATGAAGAATACATCAGAATCTTTTAATTGCTCAGGAAGAAGAAAGAATTAGTGAGCTTGATTGATTAGGTCAATCAGAGGAGACAAAAGAAAAGAGAATAAAAAACAATGAAGCATGCCTACAGGATATAGTAAATAGTCTCAAAAGGGAAAATCTAAGAGTTATTGGCCTTAGAGAGGAGGCAGAGAAAGAGATACGGATAGAAAGTTTATTCAAAGGGACAATAACAGAGAACTTTCTTTTTTCTTTTTTTTTTTTTGAGACGGAGTCTCGCTCTGTCGCCCAGGCTGGAGTACAGTGGCGCGATCTCGGCTCACTGCAAGTACCACCTCCCAGGTTTATGCCATTCTCCTGCCTCAACCTCCCGAGTAACTGGGACTACAGGTGCCCGCCACATCGCCCGGCTAGTTTTTTTTTGTATTTTTTTAGTAGAGACAGGGTTTCACCGTGTTAGCCAGGATGGTCTCGATCTCCTGACCTCGCAGAACTTTCTAAACCTAGAGAAAGATATAAATATCCAAGTACAAGAAGCTTATAGAACACCAAGCAAATTTAAGAACCTCAAGGCACCCAAAGATCAAAGATCAAAGACCCAAAGATCAAAGGGATCCCAAACGCAGCAAGAGAAAAGAAACAAAAAACATACAGAATATTATAACACTGTAATTGTGTTGGGTAAATTATTCATATTATGAGTAGAAAGATGAAAAGATGAACCAATCAAAAACAATAACTATAAAACTCTTCAAGACATAGATGCTGCACTAAGCTATAAATAGAAACAACAAAAGTTAAAAAGCAGAGAAATGAATGCCCAATCTTTTGGCTTTCCTGGGCCACATCAGAAGAATTGTCTTGGACCACACATAAAATACACTAACACTAATGATAGCTGATGAGCTAAAAAAAAAAAAAATTGCACAAATACTCATAATTTTTAACAAAGTTTACAAATTTCTTTTGGGCCATATTCAAAGCCATCCTGGGCTTCATGCAGCCCAAGGCCATGGATTGGACAAGCTTGACTTAAATGTAAGACCTCAAATTACAAAACTACTAAAAGAAAACATTGAGGAAACTCTTCAAGACATGGGAGTGGGCAAAGATTTCTCGAATAATATCCCACAAGCACAGGCAACCAAAGCAAAAATGGACAAATGAGATCACATCAAGTTAAAAAGCTTTCTGCCCAGCAATGGGAACAATCAACAAAATGAAGAGACAACTAGCGGAATGGGAGAAAATATTTGCAAGCTGCCCATCTGACAAGGGATTAATAACCAGAATATGTAAGGAGTTCAAATATCTCAATAGGAAAAAATCTAATAATCCCACTAAAGAAAATGGGCAAAAGATGCGCATACACATTTCTCAAAAGAAGACATACAAACAACAAACCAGGCATATGAAAATGTGCTCAATATCACTGATCATCAGCAAAATGCAAATCAAAACTACAGTGAGATATCATCTCACCCCAGTTAAAAGGACTTTTATCCAAAAGACAAGCAATAAGAAATGCTGATGAGAATGTGGAGAAAAAAGAACTCCCGTGCACTGTTGGTGAGAATGTAAATTAGTACAACCACTATGGAAAACAGTTTGGAGGTTCCTCAAAAAACAAAAAATAAAGCTACTCTATGATCCAGCAATCCCACCACTCGGTATATACCTAAATGAAAGGAAATCATAATATTGAAGATGTATCTGTACTCCCATGTTGATTGCAGCACTGCTCAAAATAGCCGAGATTTTGGAAGCATCCCAAGTGTCCATCAACAGATGAATGGTAAAGAAAATGTGGTACTTAGATATAATTACTATTCAGCCATAAAAAGGATGAGATCCTGTCATTTGCAACGACATGGATGGAACTGGAGGTCATTATAGCTAAGTGCAAGGAAAGTCAGGCAAAGAAACACAAGCATCACATGCTCTCATTTATTTGTGGGAGCTGAAAGTTAAAATGATTGGCCTGGCGCGGTGGCTCACGACTGTAATCCCAGCACTTTGGGTGGCCTAGGCGGGCGGATCATGAGGTCAGGAGATCGAGACCATCCTGGCTAACACGATGAAACCCTGTCTCTACTAAAAATACAAAAAAAATTAGCCAGGTATGGTGGCGGGCACCTGTAGTTCCAGTTACTTGGGAGGCTGAGTCAGGAGAATGGCATGAACCCAGGAGGCGGAACTTGCAGTGAGCCAAGATCAGGCCACTGCACTCCAGCTTGGGTGACAGAGCAAGACTCCGTCTCAAAAAAAAAAAAAAAAAAAAAGTTAAAACTATTGAACTCATGGAGATAGAGAGTAGAAGGACAGTTACTAGAGGCTGGAAAGGGTTATTGCGGGGGTGGGGAGAGTGGGGATGATTAATGGGTGCAAAAAATAGAAAGAATGAATAAGAACTAGTATTTGCTAGCATTACAGGGTGACTATAGTAAAAAATCAATTTAATTGTACATTTAAAATAACTAAAGGAGTGTAATTGGATTGTTTGTAACACAAAGGATAAATGCTTGAGGTGATGGATACCCCCATTACTCTGATAGGATTATTATGTATTGCATGCCTGAGATATCAAAATATCTCACATACCCCATAAATATATATACCTACTATGTACTCACAAAAATTAAAAATAAAAAAAATTCATGTTGAAATTTGATTGCCAGTGTAATGATGTTGGGAGGTGGGGCCTTTAAAAGGTGATTAGGTCATGAGGGTTCTGTCCTCATGAATGGATTAATGCCATTATTGTGGGAGTGGATTAGCTATCTCAGGAGTTGGGCCCTCTTTTTTCTGTCTCATGAACTCTTGCCCTCTCTCTCTCTTGCCCCCTTTCACTATATGATGCCTTCTGCCATGGGATGAAGGCTATGTTCTTGAACTTCCCGGCCTCCAGAACTGTAAGCCAAATATACTTCTCTTCTTTATAAATTATCCAATCTGTGGTATTCTGTTTTAACAACAGAAAATGAGCTAAGACATCTCTCTTGCAGGACTTTGTGGAAAGTGGCAAAGGATTATTACTAAGGTCTGCGTTGGGATGGCAAGGGGAAATATAATTTTAATAGATCAAATTGTTTTTTTAAAAAAATGATCCAGGGTATTCTCAGCAACTAGTTTATTCTCCTCTATAAATTTTTCTTCAAAGAGCAGAAGAATTCACAAATGTAGATAATCAGGTCAAACCCTCTAACTTCAGAAAAGAAACTAGGCATCAGAATCAATGATACTGTTTTCTCCACTAAAAAGCTTTTCAGTGGAGTAAAGGGGGCCTTGAAATATTCTGAGATTTGTAGGAGGGTGAAGTAAATACCTAAGGTAATTGTGATGGATAGTTCTTAAATTAATTGCTTTTGACTAACTACCGTCAGGCTGTGGTGAACCCAAGTAACTGAAACTCCTGATGCAAGTAATACAGATGTATTCAGGAGGGATACTTCTAAGGGGCTGAAGGGAAAAATGCCTGTTGGGGGTTAACCTTACTCAGTGGAGAAAACAGCATCATCGATTCTGATGCCTAGTTTCTTACTTTCAAAGTAGGCCTGATCCAACATTTTCTCAGCATTCTCTCTTATTTCTTCAGATATAAGATTTCTGAAATAGAAATGAATTTTATTCTTATTTATACAGAGTGAATAATTCAGGTGCTCAATATCATATGAAATAAAGACCTCCAGAAACTTCCAGGGCCTATTCAACCTTCCTTGCCAAGGACTCAACTTGATGTTATTAGCACAGTGTACTGCACAGAAGCAATAATAAAAGCCATAAAACATCATTGCAAAGTGACTAGCACAGACTTCAAAGAGGAGCTAAGAAAGATGTAAGCAATACCCTATAATGTATGAACTTATCACCTTTATATTCAGATGGTGGTGGATACCCCTGAATGAGTGTTTAAAGAGGTCAAGAATGAGGGCATGAGGAGAAACCAAGCAGCTACGGCTAAGTGGACCCATGCACAAAGGACAGTCATGAGGTGAACCATCTGTCTCTTCCAGTCTATTCTACCCTGTTCAAAGCACTTCTAACAGGTTATTTTAATTAACCTGTAAAACAATTTCCTGTGAAGTAGATTGGAGAGAAATTATTGTAAAACCTTATTTAAAACTGTTAAATTCAACTGGAAAGTCTAATTATCATTATCATACTTTTACAAACGAGGAAACTGAGACACAATGAAGTTAAGTGATTTATGTAGAGCTAGATATTTAATCCCTATTTAACTCCTGATTCTGTGCTTTTTTCACACCATCCCAGTAAGTCCCACTTAGGAACATCCTGGCCTTCTGTAGTTCAGCAGTAACATCAAAAACTTGCGTGTATAGATCAGGAGCAGGCCAGGAGCTGTGACCCATGCCTGTAATCCCAGCACTTTGGGAGGCTGAAATGGGCAGATTGCTTGAGCCCAGGAGTTTGAGACCAGCCTGGGCAACATGGCAAGATCTCCTCTCTATGAAAAATGCAAAAACAAGGCAGGTGTGGCAGGGCATACTTATAGGAGGCTGAGGTGGGAGGATCATTTGAGCCCAGGAGGCAGAGGCTGCAGTGAACCATGATTGTGCCACTTCACTCCAGCCTGGGTGACAGAGTGAGATCCTGTCTCAAAAAAACAAAACAAAACAAAATAAAACAAAACAAACAAACAAAAATCCACAAAAAACTTCAAGCAGATTCCTCTGAGGTAATAATTATGAATATGTGTAAAGTTTACCTGTAATGATTCCATTGCATAGTTGTTAAAAGCAAAAGATTGGAATTAATATAAATATCTACCAAAGGTGGCACATTAAATTACATAGCGGAATGCCATGGTGATAGGAAAAAATCCCACATAATTCAAGAAAAGTAGGATAGGGAAATGTAATACAAATGTATATCAGTGGGAAAAAAATCAATGTACATGCATAACCTTAAAACATATATTTATCTAGCTCTGTTATAAGCAACAATAACATCAATGATAGCATTTTTGCTCTCAACTAATCTCATGTGGGCACCTTAGCATCCAGCTTTTAGTCTCTAATACTATTATCCACTAATATGAACCAGGAAATTCGGAGGATGGTTTACTCCATAGTTTGAGGGCAGGAAAAAATTATGTTGGATCTGACACATCAGGATGTTTGGATAGGATACAAGGATAGAAGTGCTTGGAGGACAGAAGGCACTATATAAGGGGGCCTCCCCTGAACAGGTTATGAACATTTGTGTATCAGAAAAGAAGTAGTAGGCTGGGCGCAGTGGCTCATGCCTATAATCCCAACACTTTGGGAGGCTGAGGCGGGCAGATCACTTGAGGTTAGGAGTTGGAGACCAGCCTGGCCAACAAGTTGAAACCCCATCTCCACTAAAAACACAAAAATTAGCCGGGCATGGTGGTGGGCACCTGTAATCCCAGCTACTCAGGAGGCTGAGGTGAAAGAATCGCTTGAACCTGGGGGGCAGAGGTTGCAGTGAGCCAAGATTGTGCCACTGCATTCCAGCCTGGGCAACAAAAGCGAAACTCCATCTCAAAAAAAGAAAAAATGAAAAAGAAGTAGTAATATCAATAATAATGAGTAATTGAAACCAGCTGAGACTGTAAAAGGCTGTACGTTCATACTGATGCTGAAGGAGGAATGCTAAATATAAGTGATAAAAATTTAATTGCCATATGAAAGGAGAATAAAATGTTTTGGTTTATTTTATTAACTTTAATAAGTAGAAAGGTATGATCTATACAAGATTTTTAAAAATTATATACCACAAAGTGTGTGTGTGTGTGTGTATTTTTCTATTCTATTAGCAAGAAGAAGCTTACAAATATTTACTGAATGAGTGAAACAATTATCCAAAATCTAGGACCTACTCATTGTCTATAAATGATTATTTTCTCCATTATACTATTACAAGTTACTCTCAATATTTATTCCGGGAAGGACACTTTCTTCAAGTTTTGTTTGAGACACAGATTTCTAGCTCTACTCTTACTGGGAGTGCGTGATTTTGTTAGAGCCTTACATTACACAGAGAAAACTTAAATATAGTTATATAAAACACATCATTGACCAGCAGATGGCTCTACAGAGCAACAACAAAAAAATCACGACATGATTTAAAGTTGATGTATGTGTAAATCATTATTACAGGAAATCTTTTTTACATTCTCTGTGTATATGTGTGTGTATGAGAGAAACTGGAATGGTAAAAATGAAAACATTTAACTTGTTAAATTAACTTAGGCAAGCTAAATGTTTTGGTAAAATTTTAGAAGAAAATAGTTTTCAAGAAGTTCATCATGAAGTTATTACTGTCAACTTCTACATCAAAATTTACCCATAATATATGCAAAAGTAGTTCAACACAGATATCAAGAGCAAATTGTCCGGAATTAATTGCTGCTTTTAAGTGTCATCTTCTAAATAGTGTAAACCAAGGTCAAGAATATTCAGCAATCATTATTTATTCAGATCTAAAAGTAATGTGATGTTTAGAAAAGTGACTGTACTAAAATCTCTTTTAGATACACCTGAAATGATTTTGAAATTTAAAAGTACAAATTAGGTAAATACAGAATATAAACTTCCTTCTGAAAAATATCTCTAGGAATAAATATATACATAATGGCTTATACCTCAAACAGAAATACTGATTTCCTTTGATATTCTTTTTTTTTTTTTTTTTTTTTTTTTT
>NW_016816502.1:331256-344874 GCF_001698545.2 Rhinopithecus bieti | reverse complement strand
TTTGAGACAGAGTCTTGCTCTGTCGCCCAGGCTGGGGTGCAGTGGCCGGATCTCAGCTCACTGCAAGCTCCGCCTTCCGGGTTCACGCCATTCTCCTGCCTCAGCCTCCCAAGTAGCTGGGACTATAGGCGCCCGCCACCTCGCCCGGCTAGTTTTTTGTATTTTTTAGTAGAGACAGGGGTTTCACCGTGTTAGCCAGGATGGTCTCGATCTCCTGACCTCGTGATCCGCCTGTCTCGGCCTCCCAAAGTGCTGGGATTACAGGCTTGAGCCACCGCGCCCGGCCTTAGGATGGAATATTCTTATGTATTATGTGTTATTTTATAATCACTGTTCCAGGATAATAAAACAAAACATTGCTGTTTCTAGATTTTAATTGAAATGCATTCTGTCTCATTCATTCATTCAACCAACATTTATAGAGCACTGGCTATGTGCTAAGCAAGCTGTTTTAGGCACTTAAAATGTATAAATTCATTTAATTCTCAACTTTATGAGGTAGATACCATTATTATCCCCATTCTACAGAAAAAAAACTGAGGTATGGAGATTAAATAACTAGTTCAAAGTCAGAGAGGGGACAAGTGGCAAATGCAAAGGCTGGTGGTTTAGCTCCAATTCCAGTGGTCTTCCATGCATTCACTCATCAGAAAATATTAATTGGAGTATACACTGCTCTCCTAGATGTCATATAAAAATGTATGCACAAGGGGACTATAATCTATGGAATAAACTTTACATTGGTAGGATGTTTTATAGTTACAAAAGTATGTTCATATACCCATGAATATTAAGTAACTTCAAGAAAACAGTGCAGAAGATGGTATAAGCTGGTATGTATAATAAAATACCATATTAGTGGTACAGACAGTAATTTAATAATATAACCAACCAAAAGAAAAGATGGCTATAGACTACAGTAGGCAGATATAATTTAATGGAGGTGGTGGGAGTTGAATGGAGCTAGGCCTGAACAGTGGGGAGGATTTGAGGGCACAGGGAGGACGTAGGAAAGGTACTATTCTGGCAGCCCCAGGAGTACAGAGATTAGAAACCAATAAGACCTGATCAGAACAGACCCCCAAGGCGGGTTGTGGAAAATAAGGTTGGACAAGTAGGAGGGAGCAGATTTTGGAGATCTTTGAATGTTAGGAATGCTAGAGACTACAAGGGCAAGTAATTGATAAGTCATTGCTAACAACCCAGCACATTCCTGGGAGCTCATTTAGCTGCTAAAGTCATTATTGCATTTGCTGTAGAATATTAGAGTTGAAAATACTGTTAGAGTTGTTAAGGATTCTGCAATTGTATACATCATTTATTGATTAACGGACCATTCACTAATGCTTATGGAGTGTTCTGAAAAATCCAGAGCTACTTGATTTAAGTATTTCTGCTAATACTGTTTCATGAAAATTAATGTTGTTTTTCTACCTTATTTATAATGCTTTCATACTAATTTGTCTTTGTATATTTTTAAATTCTTCTCTGCACATATTAAACCTTTATCATTCTTCCCTCCTCTTCTCTACTGTATTCTCACAGCAAAACTTATGAACACAGGGTTTAAGGTTAAATATGTCTCTTTTATGGTATAGAAAAAGAGTTGTCTCCATGGCAAGATAATCAGTTGATTTAATCAATTGTATCTAAGATAATAAAGGAAAAATATTGTCTGAAGTCATTTAGAGTAGATCAATGATTGGTGAAGTAACTCAACCAAAAAATATACTTTTAGTTGACAATATTGCAGAAAACTACTAACTTGAAAAGACTAGGATGGTTAGCCTTTAAATGGTTAGGATTCCAAATATGCGTTGTTGAGAGGCACCTTATAGTTCTTTGATGTTGATGCAGCTTCCCTCTTTTCCCCTTCCTCATCTCCTCAAGTATTGTAGGACATGTGTTTATTGTTTAAATGAAAAAAAAAATAATTATTGAGTATTTTACTCTGAATAAAGTGGATGACACTCTTGGTGACAAAGTCACAATTTAGGAGCCTTTTCAAGCAGGAAATAATTTTATTTTATTACCACCCATCAATATATACTGAAAATGTATCAAAGCACAAAATCTTGGGGACTCAATTCCATGTACTGATAGAGCCTAGTTGTACCAAATAATTTGTACCAGAATTTCTTCATCTTTGAGAGTAGGAAGCATAAAAAAGGAAATGAAATGGAATTCTGACTTCAGTTCATATTTGTTTAAGAAACACAGTTGAAATGTAGCAGGTGTGTATAAGTTAACATTGTTGGAGAGGAAAACGTGGCCTTTCTGAGATCAATAACAAATAGATTTTTCACATTTAGCCTATGAAACCTAAAGATAAAAAACACTGATTAGACTGAGAAGGGTTCAACTTCCATCTGGTCAAAGGTTGCAGGCCAAGTTCTGAAAGACAGTGAAATAGGGAGGAAATAGTTCAGTCAAAATAAGAAACAAAACACAGACAAATACAGGAACAATATTTTCAGAAACATTGACCAACGGAGTTGTGAATTCAAACTTACTAAATGAAAGTGTGAAGTATGTGGCGTTATCTTATTTTTTTTACTTATCTTATTTCCCTTATTTTCATTGACATGAATGTGGGAATGAGAAAACAAGGAACAACAGAAGAGAAATATGAAATGAATAAGGAATGGATAAAACAGAAAATTAAAACATTTATTTTCTCATTTCATTATCTCCTATATTTTATTTACAGATTTTAGTAAGTTCTTTCAAAGCTATATATCCTTCATATATATCATTCAATAGACATCCTTTTTTTACTTTGTTATATTGATGATGAGACATATTTAGAAGATGTAAGATTAGAGTTGCTAGATCAAATCCTGCCATGCAGGACAACCAGTTAAATTTGAATTTCAGGTAAGCAATGAATACTTTTTTAGCATAAACATGTCCCATATATTGCATGGAACATAGTTAAACTAAAAATTATTCATTGTTTACCTGAAATTCAAATTTAACTGCCTGTCTTGTATTTTTATTTGCTAAATCTGGTAGCCCTACTAGGAAACAGCCACTAGTCTTAATAGAGGTTCATCTCCTTGGGCTCTTTATTTTAATGCATTTACTCTGGTTTATCAATATCTCCTACTTAAAATTTTTTAATTGAAAAAAGTATACTTATCATGAGTGTACAGTTCATTGAACTTTCACAAACTGAACACACCCATGTAACCAGCATCCAGGTCAAAACCTAAAATGTTATCCACCCCCTAGAAGCCTCCCTTGTACCCTCTTCCAGCAACATGGTTTCCCAGAGCTTGACCTTTGCACTAAGGGTAACCATTATCCTGATTTCTAAAAGTATAGACTAGTTTTGCTTATTTCACAATTGTTTTTATCTAGTGTCAGCGGCCTCATCCTTGTATTCTAAAAGAATATCCACTCACTTGGTAGAAACAAAGACCCCCTGGCACAAGGTTAAATGACCAGTTGACTGGAGATGGTTGAGGTTGGGGGACAGCTCTCCCACCTCCATGTATTAAGGGAATTCTCTAGGGAGTGGTATTTATCTAGAACTCCACAGTGGGTAGCACGTGGGTAGATCCTTCCAGTGGACCTAACAGATAATAAAGGCAGAAATCTAGAAGTTGTGGGTCTTCCAGGATGTGGTCAGGTTATGAATTTTGGCTAGGAGGGGCTGAGAACCAAGCAGGTGGTTTGGTCAATGACACCTGAGAGACTGTAAGAACTAGGCATTTGACACACTCCCCCATGCACATCTTCATGGAAGTGATCTGTTCAGTTGCTGATCCCCCAGCAAGGTTTCTTCTTGGCAGTGTTTGTCTGCAATGGCACAGCTTTGTTGTATAAAGTTGTTTCATGAAACCACGAAATTTTTCTATCATTTCCTCAGTTTGTAGACAGATAACTGCACCCATTCTACAAGAATGCATCACAACCATTCCCATAACTAAGGACAGAAACCAGAAGGGGTCCCTTCCCCTTCTCTCCAGTAGTATTGAGGGGGAGGACCACAGAAACAGAGCTCCAAGAGAAGGCAGAGCAGGACCTTCATCTCCACCAGCTTGGAAAAGGAGGCTCCAGGGACCCACTACAATTCACTGGGTGCCCACCAATGCTTCCTTGGAGCAGAGCCCACATGGCTGAGACACCCATGGCAGCAACTGAGTAATTGGGTAAAGAGCCGGAGTATATGACATGGGTGGTTAAGGATGCTTTTCTGACCAGAATCTTACGTTAGGAATCCTGGCGATTCAATTTGCAAGGACCACCAAATATTTGACTGGCTGGTGCCAGAAAGTCTGAATGGTTTCTCTGTAGCAGCCTTCCAGGCAAAAGTGAGACATCAAAATATTTGCCTCTCCACCAAGTTCAAAACAAAGAAGGCAAAACATAGTTCTTCCATCTCCCATCACTGCATTCCTCCCCTACCTGATACATAGTCTGTCCTGTTACAGAAGAGGATATTTGTTGCAGTATTGTTCATAATACCAAAAAAGCAGAACGTTCTATTCAAGAATGGAACTTTGACTAAATACATTTCGCTACAACCAAACAATGTAATCCTATTCAGTCTTAAAATGATGTTGTAGAAGAAAATGTAGTAGTAGTAGTAGTAGTAGTTATAGTAGTTGCAGTAGTGTGGGCCTCATAAAGCCCACACTACCTGCCAGCATTGTTCTAAGTACTGGACAAATGTTGACTCACTTAAATATTCACAACACTTTGTGAAGCAGGAACCATTATTATCCCCATTTTACAGATGAGGAATTTGCAGAAACTATTTCAGTTAAAGGACACACCCAAGGGTCACAGAGTAAGTGACAGAGCCAAGATTCAAATTCAGATAGGCTAGATCCAGAGTCCAGTCTATGAACTGTTGCATAATAACAAATGAAATGTTAATCATTTATAATTACAGGAGAAAAGCAGGCTAAAAAATAGTTTGAAAAGTGTGATTCCAGTTCTGTATCAAACACTAAAAAATCATATGATTATATACACACAGAAAAATTGTTGTGTTGCCTGCCATAGTGTTAATAGTATTACCTCTGAGAAGCTGCATTTAAGTGATTCTTATTTCCTTTTTAATGATTTTCTATAATGTCTATATTTTCTATAATAAACCTTTATGATTCCTTCTTTTGAAACAGGGTCTCACTCTGTCACTCAGGCTGGAGTGCAGTGGCGTGATCTTGGCTCACTGCAGCCTAGACTTCCTGGACTGAAGTGATTCTCCCACCTCAGCCTCTGGAGTAGTGGGGACTACAGGGGTGTACCACCATGCCAGGCTAATTTTTGTATTTTTTGTAGAGATGGGGTTTTGCCATGTTGCCCAGGCTGGTCTTGAACTCCTGAGTTCAAAAGTGATCCTCCTGCCTTGGCCTCCCAAAGTTCTGGGACTACAGGTGTGAGTCACCATGCCCAGCCTATGACTTTTTTTTTTAGATAGAGTCTCGCTCTGTCACCTGTCGCCCAGTCTGGAGTACAGTGGCGCGATCTTGGCTCACTGCAACCTCCACTTCCCGGGTTCAAGCAATTCTCGTGCCTCAGCCTCCTGAGTAGCTGGGATTACGGACGTGCAGCACCATGCCTGGCTAACTTTTGTATTTTTATTAGAGATGAGGTTTCACCATGTTGGCCAGGCTGGTCTCAAACTCCTGACCTCAGGTGATCTGCCACCTTGGTCTCCCAAAGTGCTTGACTTTTTTAATGAGGAAAAAATTCTAAGACAACATGATTTCTTGTGGTTAAATCAGCTCAACAATTGTGACCTTAAGGCAAAGTCTTCTGGTGTGAAGATGTGGAGAGAAGTCACATCCTATGGAAAGCTTTCAAAGGACATCCGCAGATCACATCACGCCAAGCAATTTGCCTCAGAGGAAAATGAGCTTCAAACTCATTAATGCATAAACTCATTGCCTGGAAGGCAAGCTATATTGAGCATCAAGCAGGTATTAGAATATTGAAGCTGGCAGGGACCTGGAGCCTCTAGAGTCTAATCCCTCTGTTGGCAGAGACTGAGGCTGGAGGGGATGCCTATAGAAAGTCAAGTCAGGTAACAAGGGAGGCCCTTACAGAAAATGGAACTTGCCCTAGGAAGCAGAACTAAGCAGAAAATTTCACAAGTCATTTAAAATTTAGTCACAGAATATCCTGGCTAGCAAGACAGCACCTGAGATGACTTTTATCTTCTCGTGGCCACAGAAGTTTACTGAGAAAAAGAGGGAGGGGGGAATAAAATTTTGTGAATGTATTGCAGTAAAGATGTATGCTTGGGAGAGTTTAACATTAGCTGTGATGGAGAAGAATCCTGTTGCAGACAATGACGTGGACATGTAGCCCTTTTTTCCCAGATTACACCCTCTGACAGGATGGGGTTATGCTCAATATCTCCCTGGAAAAACAACCCAGAGTTCCTGGACTTCCAGCCCAGTCTGGATTTCCTGAGGGATTACTTAGTCAGGCCCCACCCTTCCAAGACATCACAGTGACTCATCTGAGCAAAGTGGAGAGGGCTGGCAATCTCCAAGCAACACTGTTTCCCAGAGCTTGACCTTTCCAACAGCTCCTCCCACAAACAGGGCCAATTAGGGAGTCCTGCTGATGAAGAAACACTCTCAGCAGCTCCCCTTCTCAGCTGGTTAGCAGCCGTTCTTTCACCCATCCGTGGTTGTAGGTCTCTCTCTGGCTCGCTGATAATGTACTACCCCTAGAGGGCAGTTAAAGCAGGATTCTCACTGAGTTCTGGAATGGTAGTACTTCACAGATTGTAATGAAATTATTCAAAATGTCCTCGTGAAACAAACCCATGTTCTTTCATAGAATGTCACAATTTTACCTGTCCTCTCAAGCAATTTGCAGGACTGAATCTGGATGCAAGTGTTTAACTAAAAAGAACTATGTGATACCAGATGCTAGACTTAGAAAGAAGGGACTGAGAGGATTCAGAGGGATGGTTGTTCCCACTAGGGTGGTGGATAAAGTATTCTTTGAGGCGGTGGCCTTTGAGCTGGGCCTTATTAAAGATGAGCTGATTTTTACAGGGAGATATGTTAATGGAGGCAGAGGAAGAGGGATACCCAGACAGAGGGAGATGTCTAAATAAAAGTTTGGAGCTATAAAAGAATGAGTCATGGCATAACAAAGAGAGAAGTCTTGTTTTCTAGCACAGAGGTATCCTGTAGCCAAGGCAAACTGGGAAAAGAACCATTGAATCTAAGACACCATGATTGCCATCGACTATAACATGCACTCTGATTTCAGAGATGTTTCAAAGGTCTTTTTAAAAAAATGCGTCTAAGAATTGACAAAACACAGTTAAATGGGATCATCTTATACAAGGTCTCAAAAACCAGCTAAGAGGGTAGATGGTGAGAAATAAGGAGCTCCTGAAGGCTTTTGAGCAGGGGTGTGAGGTTATGTTTTATGAAGATTGCTCATTGCTGTGGGTAAGGCCGAGGCAGAATATGCTGTGGGCTGGGAATGGTGGCTCACACTTGTAATCCTAGCATGGTGAGAGGCTGAGGCAGATAGATAGGTTGACCCCAGGAGTTCGAGACCAGCCTGGGCAATATGACCAAACCTCATACAAAAAAATGCAAAAATTAGCCAGGCATGGTGGTGCACACCTGTAGTACCAGCTACTTGAGAGGCCGAAGTGGGAGGATCACCTGAGCCTGGGGAGATCAAGGCTGCAGTGAGCCATGATCCTGCCACTGTACTGCAGCCTGGGCGACAAGAGTGAGACCCTGTCTCAAAAAAAAAAAAAAAAGAAAGAAAAGAAAAACAACCACTGTGCTAGAGCTACTTAATTAGCACAGGCTCCAGGGAACTAGAGGAGTAGTAGTGGGAATGGAAAGGGTCAGACACAGCCTTTTCCAAGGAAAAATCAAGTGAGTCAACTGCACAGACATGGTGAGTGAGAGAGGAGTCAAAAATGAATTGTAGGCTGGGCGCGGTGGCTCAAGCCTGTAATCCCAGCACTTTGGGAGGCAGAGGCGGGCGGATCACGAGGTCAGGAGATCGAGACCATCCTGGCTAACACGGTGAAACCCCGTCTCTACTAAAAAATACAAAAAACTAGCCGGGCGAGGTGGCGGGCGCCTGTGGTCCCAGCTACTCGGGAGGCTGAGGCAGGAGAATGGCATGAACCCGGGAGGCGGAGCTTGCAGTGAGCTGAGATCTGGCCAGTGCACTCCAGATTGGGTGACAGAGCGAGACTCCGTCTCAAAAAAAAAAAGAAAAAAAAAATGAATTGTAGATGTATAACAAAGACAGGTGTGGTATGCCTGTCATTGTAATTTATGTTTCCTACTCATTATGCTTTCTCGTTGGACATTTTTTCCGTTACTGATTTTTTTCTAAATGGTAAAATTTTGTTATTCTTTTTCTCCCACATACAGTGTTTAAAAGTTTTGATACCCAGCATGGTACTCACATAAAAACAGACACACAGACCAATGGAACAGAATAGAAAACCCTGATATAAATCCACGTATTTACAGCCAACTCATTTCAACACAGACACCAAGCACATACAATGGGGAAAGAATAGTCTCTTCAACAAAAGGTGCTGAAAAACCTGGATAACCATATGCAGAAGACTGAAACTAGACCCCTATCTCTCACTATATGCAAAAATCAAGTAAAATAGATTGATGACTTAAATTTAAGACTTGAAACTATGAAACTACTAGAAGAAAACATTGGGGAAATGCTCCAGGACATTGGTCTTGGCAAAGAATTCTTGGTGTAAGACCTCAAAATCACAGGCAACCAAAACAAAAGACAAATGAGATTACATCAACCTTCTGCACAGCAAAGGAGGCAACAAGGTAAACAGACAAGCCACAGAATAGAAGAAAATATTTGCAAACTGCTCATCTGCCAAAGGATTAATAACCAGGATATATAAGGAGCTCAAACAACTCAATAGCAAAACAACAAATAATCCAATTTAAAAATGGGCAAAAGATCTGAATAGACTTTCTCAAAAGAAGACATATAAATGACCAATAATAATATGAAAAAAATGCTCAACATTGCTAGTCACCAGAGAAATGCAAATCAAAATCACAACGAGATATCTCACCCTAATTAAAATTGGTTTTTGTCAAAAAGACAGGCAATAATAGATGCTGACAAGGATGTGAAGAAAGGAGAACCTTCACACACTGTTGGTGGGAATGTAAATTAGTACAACAACTATGGAAAACTGTATAGAAGTTCCTCAAAAATCTAAAAATAGAGCTACCATATGATTCAGCAATTTTTCTACTTATATATATATATCCAAAAGAAATGAAGTCAACGTGTCAAAGAGACTTCTGCACTTCCAAGTTGATTGTAGCACTATTCATAATAGCCAAAATATGGAACCAACCTAAGTGTCCATTAATGTATGAATGGATAAAGAAAATGTGTTATATATACACAACAGGACATTATTCAGCCACAAGAAAGAATGAAATCCTGTTACATGCAGCAATATGGATGGAACTGGAGGTCATTATATTAAGTGAAACAAGGCATGCACAGAAAGACAAATATCACTTGCTCTCACTCATATGTGGGAGCTTAAAAAGTGACTATCATGAAGATAGAGAATAGATTGGTGGTTACCACGGGCACCAGAAAGCATGGGGTGAGGGAGTGAAGAGAGGTAGACTAATGGGTACAAATATACAGTATGATAGAAGAAATAAAACCTAGTGTTTGATAGATCAATAGGATGATCATATTTTACAATATCTATAGTATATTTCAAAATCATTAGACGAGAATAATTCAATTGTTTCTAGCATAAAGAAAAGATGATTTTTTTTTTTTTTTTTGTGAGATGGAGTTTTGCTCTTGTTACCCAGGCTGGAGTGCCATGGCACGATCTCAGCTCACTGCAACCTCTGCCTCCTGAGTTCAAGCGATTCTCCTGCCTCAGCCTCCTGAGTAACTGGGATTACAGGCGCATACCACCACACCCAGCTAATTTTTGTATTTTTAGTAGAGATGGGTTTCACCATGTTTGCCAGGCTGGTCTTGAACTCCTGACCTCAGGTGATCCGCCCGCCTCGGCCTCCCAAAGTGCTGGGATTACAGGAGCGAGCCACTGCGCCTGGCCAAAGACTAATATTTAAGGTGATGGATCTTCTAATTACGCTGATTTGATCTTTACGAATTATATGTACCCTGAAAATATGTACACCTACTATATATCAATAAAAAGTAAAATTTAAAAGTTTTAATTCACATCTTTACAGTGCTAATGGTTGCCCTGACATATTTAAGCCTACATTTTTACATCAACATCAAAAATTAATAGCTACCCATTCTTAAACAGAATTGGAAATTTGGCCGGGCGCTCACGCCTGTAATGCCAGCACTTTGGGAGGCCGAGGGGGGCGGATCATTTGAGGTCAGGAGTTCAAGACCAGCCTGGCCAACATGGTGAAACCCTGTCTATACAAAAAAAAAAAAAAAAAAAGAGCCAGACGTGGTGATGTATGCTTGTAATCCCAGATACTAGGTAGGCTGAGGCCAGAGAATCACTTGAACCCTGGAGGCGGAGGTTGCAGTGAGCCAAGATTGTGCCCCTGCACTCTAGCCTGGGTAACAGACTGAAACTCCATCTCGAAAAAAAAAGAATGGAAAATTTAACCACTTTTTCCCTCCCCCGTTCTTACCTTTAGTCCCATCCCCTTCAGGCTTTGGTGCTATTATCACATTTGACATTTTATTTGGGGGCTAGATTTATGCACATTTTGTATATAGTCACGGGTGGTATTGGATTATGCTATGCAAAATATTCTCAATAAACAGAATCAATTTCAAGCCACCAGAAATACATTAAACTTATGGAAACTTCTACCCCAAGGCCTGCTATGAATTTAAGTCTATGGTCTATGTGGTGCTAATTCCTAATCATTCCTGACTGCCTCTAAATTGTTTCAACTCTTAACACTGTTATCGTTTCTTATTTCCTTAAATTTTATTTTAATTTTTATTGTTCTGAAAGTTCTTATGATTTAATTAGCACATTTTCCATTCTTACCTTGGGATGTATGCTTCTAGAATAACGCATGCAGTTTTAGTTGCTGAACCTTAAGGAAATTATTGAAGATATTCAGGAGCAGAGAGTTACAATAAAATGTTAGACGATAGGCCGGGCGCGGTGGCTCAAGCCTGTAATCCCAGCACTTTGGGAGGCCGAGACAGGCGGATCATGAGGTCAGGAGATCGAGACCATCCTGGCTAATATGGTGAAGTACGGTGAAATCCCGTCTCTACTAAAAAATACAAAAAAACTAGCCGGGCGAGGTGGCGGGCACCTGTAGTCCCAGCTACTCGGGAGGCTGAGGCAGGAGAATGGCGTAAACCCGGGAGGCAGAGCTTGCAGTGAGCCAAGATCAGGCCACTGCACTCCAGCCTGGGCGACAGAGCAAGACTCCGTCTCAAAAAAAACAAAACAAAACAACAAAAAAAGTTTGACGATGAAGGGCTACTGCTGAGTAGGGAACAACAAAAACGATTAGAGCTCTTGGGTTTGTGAAAGCAATGATTTAGAGGGCACATGGTGAAAGCTTTTAAAATCAAGAGGCAAAAATGAGGTGAATCTAATTGTAGAATCCTTACACTAACACTAGAAGATTTCTTGCAACTTTTAAGAAATAAATTGAGAAAAAAAGGTTGAGTTTCCCAACAGTAAATTTCATTAGGTAACTTCTTTTGCCCCTCTGGAGCTACTTTTTGTCCTTTTCTACCCTGCTATGGCCCTAGGAGGCTGATCTACACTGACCACATCAACAAGCACCTTTACCTTCTGGCTTAGTGATGAGCTTGGTGAGTGGGGTGGCACTGTGGTGATGAGCAGCACTGTGGCAGAAGAGTGGAAAATGGAGGAAAGTGAGGTCGGGGTATTTATTCCCCAGCTTCCGCCCCACCAGGGTGCCCAAGGTTGGCTGAGTTTGTCTACTGAAAGCTAGCACTTGTGTCACACAGTTCTCTCCATATGCTTTGTGAGTTCTGGTAAACACATCTTCCCCTTTCCATTTCAGAATTATGAGCAGTAATAGCACCTCATTGTTGCAAACTCCAGATACTATGTGCTATTGCTGATTTCTGGAAACCCTGCTCAGGCCTTGTAAATAGTGCCTTGACTACTCTCAATTGCCCACATGGAGTATGCCCTCTCTTTCCAGACCCATACCAAACCCTGACTGATGTACTAATTAATGGACCAAGAGATCTCTGTAACTAAGAAATAGTAAGGGTAGAAAATACAAATGTTTAAAAAGTCACCATGGATAAGACACTAGTCCTGACTTTGGGAAACAGGTGAATATTAGACCATTTTTAGATTGTATTGTTGGGGCCAAGGAGCACCTGTTGGGCTGAATGGCTGGGTGGAAGTAGGCTTTTTCTTTTGAGAGAATGAATGTTCCCACTATCAGTCATCCTTGGAAGTGGATAATCCCCATGTGGGAAATAAACAAAAACTATGGACTGTAGAAGGAGGGACCTCCACCTGTCTCTGAATTAGGGATCTATTTGGTCCTGGACTTTGAGGTATGAAAAGGTAGGCTCATGCTGAGAGTAAGCTGTGCCTAGGGAAGCTACAACATCAAGCTTCTATTTTTGTCAGAGTGGCAACAGGGACAACAGCAGTTCAGAGAAGGAAACAACCAGCATATTTTGATAAGAAGCTCCAGGTAAATAACCCCTAGGCCCAAAAGGTATTACATCTTCATCCTAGCCCCCACCAAAAAGCAGGAATCATTATCAGGATGTTTTCTTTGGACCAAAGGAAAAAGTTTATCTTTCCTGAGGCTGAAGTCGGGATAACAGTGGGCATCAGTGGGTAGATATGAAAACATGACAGCAGAGCTCTCCTGAAGGTCAAAACAATGAGTTGAAAAAGTGAGAGAGGAAGCATGGGAGAGCTCTGCTTTAGAGCAAATATAAGGTAGCACCAGTAAAGTTTCACATATAGTTGAAACCACTTTGAGAGAGGTGAATTTCCAGCAAGTGGGTTCATAGGAGAGAATACTGTAATATTTTTGGTATGAAATAGAAGGATACTTTCCATTGTAGTCATAGACTGGGAATCTGGGAATAAATGGGTTACAGAAATAGCTTCTAGGCCAAGCACAGTGGCTCATGCCTATTATCCCAGAACTTTGGGAGGCCAAAGTTGGAGGATTGCTTCAGCCCAGGAGTTCAAGATCAGCCTGGACAACATAGTGAGACCCCATCTATCTAAAAAACAAAACAAAACAAAATTAGTTGGGTCTGGTGGTGTGCAACTGTCCGTGCAACTGTCCTAGCTTCTTGGGAGGCTAAAGTGGGAAGATCCCTTGAGCTCAGAAGGTTGAGGCTGCAGTGAGCTGTGATGGTGCCATTGTGCTCCAGCCTGGGTGACAGAGCAAGACACATTTCTTTCTTTTTTTTTTTTTTTGAGACGGAGTCTCGCTCTGTCACCCTGGCTGGAGTGCAGTGGCTGGATCTCGGCTCACTGCAAGCTCCGCCTCCCAGGTTTACGCCATTCTCCTGCCTCAGCCTCCCGAGTAGCTGGGACTACAGGCGCCCGCCACCTCGCCCGGCTAGTTTTTGTATTTTTTAGTAGAGACGGGGTTTCACC
>NW_016816502.1:325953-331011 GCF_001698545.2 Rhinopithecus bieti | reverse complement strand
GCTCTGTTGCCCAGGCTGGAGTGCAGTGGCCGGATCTCGGCTCACTGCAAGCTCCGCCTCCCAGGTTTACGCCATTCTCCTGCCTCAGCCTCCCGAGTAGCTGGGACTACAGGCGCCCGCCACCTCGCCCGGCTAGTTTTTTGTATTTTTTAGTAGAGACAGGGTTTCAACGTGTTAGCCAGGATGGTCTCGATCTCCTGACCTCATGATCCGCCCGTCTCGGCCTCCCAAAGTGCTGGGATTACAGGCTTGAGCCACCGCGCCCGGCGACACATTTCTTAAAATGAACAGACAAACAAACAACACAGAGATAGCTTCTAAGGGGTTAGGTAAACCTTATGTGTGATAAATTGATAGTACTTTCCTGACGGCAGCTGAAACACATTCCTGACCTTTTGGGTTGATACTGGAGAAACTGAGCCCTCCCACAAACTCCCTTGCTACTGCTGCTGGGATCAGAATGCAGGATTCGGTGAGTATGAAAACATTTAAGGATTTTTTTTAAATTGAGGTTGTGCAATTCATTCTCCCTGTATTAGAGACGGGAATAGTTCTTGGGGCTTTCACAAGGTTGATGTGATGCTCTGATTTCTATTTTGGTATAATGGGACTTAGAATCTCATTAGGGGCCAAACCAAGTCTCATTAGTCATATGAGCCTTCACGTTTACCAAAAACTTGTTCTCTGCTCTGGTGAGAAAAGGAAGGGCCTGGTGTGCCAGCTGAAAGGATATCGCCTGACAACCTCCACAATGTAATGTGGAGCTTGGGCTCAGCTCATGTGGGCAGTGAACCCAGGTATCATCCAAAAATACTGCTGTGAGTTACCAATTTGCATCAGATGCATTTTCCAAGATTTTTTGAAAATATCAAAAGTAACGATATATTCAGTGTTTTGTAATAGCTCAAGGAGATAAATTACTGAAAGAGGAATATCAACTCCCATACCAAGAATAATTTCTCCTGTCCTTGGAAAATGTTAATCAAACTTTAGAGATCTAACTAGCCTAATATCTTAAAGTGACAACCTGGGATAAGGAGAGATTGAGACTTAAGGTTTTAATATGAACTGTTCTATGAACTACATCTTCCTGAATATGTTTGAAGCCTGCAGTGTCAGACTTTCTCCTGTCTGCCACGACCAATTATATATAAGTGGGTTCAAAAATTCCACTTCAGGGACATTTTGTTTCTCCACAGGCATAATCATTACTCTCAGGAATTTGTGAGCCCTCCTCAAGGAGAAGTCATTTTCTGTGTGAAGACAGTGAGATCCCCTGTAGTGTGTTCACCTTAATCTGTTTCTAAGACATCTGATTGAGGTTTCATCTGCCTAGCACCAACTTGCCCTGCCTCCCTGTCCTCTTTTGACCTTTCTACTTAAACCTGATGTCATCTTCTCCAAGAGCATGTGACTCAGGCAGCATAATGTCAGGGAACTATTATAGACACAGTGGATTAGCAGCCAAGGAGTGGTTCCTCTGACTTGGGCTAGCCAGGGTTCTCTGAGGATTCATTCTCTGGCAACCCTGCCACTCAGACTGTAACAGCTTTGTAATTTTGAGGAGTAATTCTGAATTATAACACGGCAGGATCCACAACGGATGAGCTCATTTTCTGGGTGCATTATATGGCCATTTATCTCAATTATACTGACTTGAACAAAACCTCCAAGAAAGGGAGGCCTTTGTTTCTAATGTTTCTATTTTGACCCTGTTATAGTTTTCATCCAATCACACACCTCCATTCCATACACACCCCTTTGGGTCCTTTTATTCTTCAGAAAATCCTCCTCAGGTTCTGAGGGCTGTACCTCCCTTACCAAGACAAGTTCATTTTATGACCAGCACAGCTTTATCAAGCATAGAGGGATAGGAATGGTGAATTGTCTCCTGCAGCCTTTCACTGGCACTGTAGGATGGGTATCATTCAGGCCTCTACTACATCTTCAATAGCAATGTCATAAAAGGCAATGTCTATAGGAACATTCTGAAAACTGAACATAAGGCATGAATTGTTTAAAGTCCAGCCTATTTCTACAACAGGCAAATTAGATTAATCTTCATACCAATTTACCTATAACAGAGTAGCAGCTTCTGGAAAATAGGTAGATGTCTTTCTACATCATAATTAAATGGTAATTAATTTGCTAACATTAGTCAAACACTCAAAGGGTAGATACTTAAGCTGATAAGAAGAAAGGGGCACAAACCTGACTTCCGCCAACCTTAGAATGTTTTTCGGGTTTTCCTTAGAATATACCTCATCAGAATTGACTTCTTCATTTAAACCAATTCTCATCATTAGGTTTGAGGTTAATTATAGTAGGAACATAGCCAAAGGGCAATCGATTGTACTGATTGAAGCATCTCAGAGAAACAACATGGCAAAAATGTAACTGGGTTCTGGGGCTAATTTGAGATTCCTTCCCCTGCTATTTACAGAGATTGTGGGTCATTGTTGTTGTTCCAAGTATATTTTGGTCCTGTCTGTCCAGGAGCAGAGGACAGTCAGCTAAAATATCTTTGCTGCCAACAAGTATGTATCTTTTTATTCTTTTCTTTTTTTTTTTTTAAGATGGAGTTTCGCTCTTGTTGCCCAGGCTAGAGTGCAGTGGTGCCATCTCGGCTCACTGCAACCTCTGCCTCCCAGGTTCAAGTGATTCTCCTGCCTGAGCCTCCCAAGTAGCTGGGATTACAGGTGCCCACAGCCATGCCTGGCTAACTTTTAAAAATATTTTTAGTAGAGATGGGTTTTCACCATCTTGGCCAGCTGGCCAGGCTGGTCTCGAACTCCTGACCTCAGGTGATCCACCCACCTTGTCCTCCCAAAGTGCTGGGATTACAGGCTTGAGCCACTGCACCTGGCCTTCCTTTTATTCTTCAGAAAATCCTCCTCAGGTTCAGGGAACTATACCTCAAGTTCATTTCATTAATGCTGTGGGTTTTCTCTTTCAAAAATAAATATAGAAAAGTAATTTGTCAATTCCTAAAAGGGTAAAACATAAAATTACCATACAACCCAGCAATTCCAGTCATAAGAACTGAAAACAGGTATTCAAATAAATACCAGCACTTTGGGAGGCTGAGGCAGGAGGATTACGAGGTCAGGAGATCAAGACCATCCTGGGTAATACAGTGAAACCCCACCTCTACTAAAAATACAAAAAATTAGCTGGGTGTGGTGGCACGCACCTGTAGTCCCAGCTACTCGGGAGGCTGAGGCAGGAGAATGGCTTGAACCTGGGAGGCGGAGGTTGCAGTGAGCCGAGATTGCACCACTGCACTCCAGCCTGGGTGACAGAGTGAGACTCTGTCTCGAAACAAACAAACTAACAAACAAACAACAAATAAATAATAGTACACAAATGTTCATAGCAGCACAATTCATAATAGTCAAAGGTGGCAACAACCCAGGTGTCCATCAATAGATGAATGAATAAACCACTTGTGGTATATGCATACAATTTAATATTTTTCAGTCATAAAAAGAGAATGCTGTGACATGGATGAACCTTGAAAACGTTAGGCTAAGTGGAAAGGGGCCAGACACAAAGGTCACATATGGGATGATTCCATTTACATGAAATATCCCAAATGGGTAAATTCATAGAGATAGAAAGCAGATAGATGGTTTCTAGGGCCTTGTGGTAAGTGGGTATGGATTTTCTTCATGGGGTGATAAAATATTTTGGAATTTAATATACATGGTACTTGCAAAATATTGTGAATATACTAAATGCCTCTGAGTTTTCACCTTAAAGTGGTTAATTTTATGTTATGCAAATTTTGCCTCAATAAAATAATTTGAAAATAAATGCAAAACAGCATTTTGTTCAATTCTCTGCATTAAGTATGATGCAACTCAGAATACCCTTCAGCCTTAGGCAAGAGGACTATAAGCCATGGGTAGAGAAACAACTGCTTGTACCAATTCCTGACAATGAGAAGCTACTTTAGCTACCTGTAACATGCCAGCTTCATAAAGAGAAGCCTGACAGTTCACCAAAAAGAAACATTACCCAGTCCTCATATGTGTTGACAGCCATTTCAAAATAGAAGAGCCATTCATTTCTCTGACAGCTACAGGGCTTGAGATTAAGTTTTCATGATTCACAAAAAAATGTACTTCCAATAGAAAATGATACACTTGTTTTATGAAAAGAATCTTGCAATTGGTGATCTGCAGAAGAAAAAGAGCCTATTTCTGCTCATACATTCCATTGCATTTAAATTTTTAATACAAAGATAAAGTCAAGAATTCTCTACTTCTCAGTGTCAGGAGGTGTCAGGATTGCCATTCATCATAAAATCAGAGAGGTAAGAACAATAATTAAGGTTTTGGGACCTAGACCCAGTGACGGCTAGGGAAATAAAGGAAGAAAAGAATGACATGGTAGAGGAATTTAGTGAGGGATGTCACATGCAGTGGAGGCTGGTGATCTTCTGTTCTTCCTTCCCAGAGGAAAGAGGAAATGTGCTTAACTGCAGAGGGGTTTCTATTTGGCATTAATGTGTTCTTGCTGCAAGAATTAAAAGACATCAAAATAAGACACTAAAGGAGAGTATAATGTTTCTTCAGGAGACGTTTTTAAGACTCAGGTTAGGCCGGGCGCGGTGGCTCAAGCCTGTAATCCCAGCACTTTGGGAGGCCGAGACGGGCGGATCACGAGGTCAGGAGATCGAGACCATCCTGGCTAATACGGTGAAACCCCGTCTCTACTAAAAAAAATACAAAAAACTAGCCGGGCGAGGTGGCGGGCGCCTGTAGTCCCAGCTACTTGGGAGGCTGAGGCAGGAGAATGGCTGAACCCGGGAGGCGGAGCTTGCAGTGAGCTGAGATCCGGCCACTGCCCCCCACCCTGGGGGGCAGAGCGAGACCCCGTCTCAAAAAAAAAAAAAAAAAAAAAAAAGACTCAGGTTAGTAAGCGTTTCTCTGGGAAGCTGGTGGACTTGATGAGCTCTGAAGGGATAGTCCACTTCTCTGACTCTGGGAAAGCTGTAACAGATCAGGACAGAAAGGACAACTTTCTTTCTTTCTTTCTTTTTTTTTTTTTTTT
>NW_016816502.1:320439-325519 GCF_001698545.2 Rhinopithecus bieti | reverse complement strand
CCTCATCGCCCGGCTAGTTTTTTGTATTTTTTAGTAGAGACGGGGTTTCACCGTATTAGCCAGGATGGTCTCGATCTCCTGACCTCATGATCCGCCCGTCTCGGCCTCCCAAAGTGCTGGGATTACAGGCTTGAGCCACCGCGCCCGGCCTAGGACAACTTTCTTTCTAATATCTTAATAGACCTCTCTGCCTGTATCTAATATAATTAATTCCTTCATGATTACTTTATAATTAATTCCTTCATGATTACTTTCTTATTGTCCTGACCTTAATGAGGGCAAGGATCAAAGTCACTATTGCAGTAAGCTCTTCCCTACCCCATATAAGTTTTTCATTCTCTGGCTTAATTCTTAACTTTTTTCTCACAAATCTATTTAATCATCTTTGTGGCATTTTTCTCATTATTTTACACCTCTTTATTGCCCTCGGAAGTAATCTCTATGATGGGGGAGCCCAACTTTTGAAAAGAAGTGTAAGTGCTCTTAAATAAATATGCAAAAATAATAGAATGCATGAGTTGTCCACCCATTTTGTTTCTAGTTGCTATCGTTTTATATAGGGTCACAGAAAAACCTTGTTTGGAAGAGGCTGGGGTGTGCAGTGTGGGGCCGACGGGAGGACAGGGAGGAAGGAGGAGATGGTATTGATGCACTGCCCCATGAGGACTTCATTAGAAAATAAAAACTGGCCCTGGAGCCAGGAATTCCTCAAATTAAATATTAAAGACTCATCTGACCAGAACTCTTGTGCTACATTTATATTTTACTAGTTAAAGGCCAAAGGATTGAGGGAGCAAAGAAACAACAAATAGTTTACTTACTACTACACAGCCAATCAGTAGCAGAACTGACGTTAGGAGTACTTTATTAGGAATTCAGTGCCACATGTACTGCACTAGGCTGCCCACATTTGGAAGCTCAGTTAATATAAAATAAATATATTGTGAAGTGCCTCCTTTCAACCTTGTCCACTTCATTGGTATGACGTCTGGAGAGGTGGTGGTGGTTCCTATTCCTGAGGCAGCTCCTTTACCTCCTGTCTCCACCATATCCTGCAGTTCACCTGCAACGTCATTACTCACGGTTGCCACCTTGCTCTTGGGAATGAAGAATGCATCTTTTTGTATTCTTGCTGTCCAGCATGCCACTGCTTCCTCCATGAATTTGAAAGATATACTGGCTGACCTGATGCGTAAGAAGGAGGCCAGAATTAAAACCTTCAGGCAGCAACATGGCAAGATGGTGTCAGGCCAAATCACTGTGAACATGAAAAATGATGGCATGAGAAGCATCAAGGATTGCTATATGAAACGTCAGTTCTTGATCCTGATTATAGTATCTGTTTTTTTAAGGCCATGGTATCCCTGAATGCCAGAGACTGCTGCCAAAAACTAAACGTGGAAAAGAATTAAGGGTGGCAAAGTTGTGTCAGATGAGCATTTAAGAGAATACATCTGGAACAAACTCAGGACAGGTTGTCCCAGGCTCTGGTCATGCAGTCTTCTAAGGAAGACTGATTCATGGTATACCTGTCAGTGAGAGTTTGCTCTGAAACACCTGCCTAGTGATTCCATGTTAAGCTGACTGCTCAACTGTACAAGATTTTGTCCAATATCCTCTTAGAGCAGGGCAAGGCCAAGAATCCTTGGCCCAAATTGATGCTCACAGTGGGGTGTTGCTCCAGGACTATGGTATGATGGCGACGAATTACTACATAGTCCTCTTTGGGGTGTCACAAGCAGTGGGTATACTGGCACAGCGCATCTGGAGGCGAGCCCGAGGCTTCCCTCTGGAGAGGTCCAAGTCCATGAGCACAGATGGTCTGATGAAGTTTGTGAATTCTAAGGGTAAAACTGAAGACTGTGGGGGAAACTGACTACCAGAAAGTAAAAAAGCTTAAAAAGAAAGTGTACTTCTTTTTTTTATTTCAGGAGGCCTTTGAAGACTTAAGATTAAATTGTAACTGAAGCACTGAAAATACGTTTGAGGTAAAAATATATATTAAAACATCAAATGATGAATAGTTATCCCATATATATGATATATGTATGATATGATATATATGATATATATATCTCACATATTCTTTCTCCAATCATCCACTGATGGACACTACTTAGGTTGATTCCATATCTTATTGTAAATATTGCTGCAATAAACATAAGGGTGCAAATATCTTTTTTATGTAATGATTTTTCTTTTGGGTAGATAGCCAGTAATGAGATTGCTGGATCAAGGGGTAGTTCTATCCTTAGTTATTTGCGAAATCTCCATACTACTTTCCTTAGGGGTTTTACTAATTTATGTTCTTACCAACAATGTATAAGTGTTCCCTTTTTTCCACATCCTTGCCAACATCTGCTGCTTTTCAACTTTTTATTAATAGCCATTCTGACTGGTGTACGACGGTATTCATGGTGGTGTTAATTTGCATTTCTCTGATGATTAGTGATGCAGAGCATTTTTTTCCTGTTTGTTGGCTACTTGTATGTGTTCTTTTGAGAAATGTCTGTTCATGTTCTTTGCCCACTTTTTAATGGGGTTGTTTTTTCCTTGTTGAGTTATTTGAGTTCCTTGTAGATTCTATATATTAGCCATTTGTTGAATGCATTCTTTGCAAATATTTTCTCCCATTCTGTAGGTTGCCTGTTTACTTTATTGATCATTTCTTTTGCTATGTAGAAGTATGTAAACTTTCTAAAAGATGCTTCAAAAAAATACTTCAAAAAAATACAGAAAGGTTGAAAAACAAAAGATGAAAAAAACTCAACTATGTTGGGTAAATACAAACCAAAAGAAGACTGGCTTATCAGTTACTATTAGATAAAATAATATTTAAAAAACAATTAACATATAAAAGGAGAAATCCACAAAGGAGATACATTAATCATAATTGTATGGGTACTTGCCAATATAGCCTTGAAATTTACAAACAAAAATGAACAGACTTAAAAGAAGATCTGGAAAATTTAGTCAGAGTCTTGACAAGGAAACAGTTACCAGGCTTAAGAGATTTTAACTGAATATAGTGTAATGAACAGACTATTTACAGAGGGGTATAGGTTGAAGGAACAAGAGGGACTATGAGGGACCAAACAACTAGCAAGAGTGGCATGACATTACTTCCTCAGGCATGAGAGTACAAGAGGTGGGGACAATATTACTGGAGCCAGAGAGAACTGGGAATGTGGAGGAGGGGCTACTCAGAATGAGTTACAGCCATAGAGGATGGCAGCCAGAACCTGGGTGGTGCAGGGAGGGAATGTGGGACAGGGCAAGTGACAGTAGTGAGAGGTTAAATCCCCTGACTTATTTTTCTGTCTGCTCTCTGATTTGATGGTACCAAGCCCACCAACAAAACCTAGCTGAAAATCAGATGGCAAAGGAGGTGGGTAGAGAAAGGCTGAGAATGGATTTGATGTAGAAACGTAGAATAACTGGCATGACAATCATAGTGAGAAATTTTAACATCACTTTGTCAGAAACTGATAGACAAAGTGACCAAAAATTAGGCAGATACAGAATATTTGTTCAACACAATTAACAAGTTTGATTTAATAAATGCGTGGCAGGTGGGCTGTGTGGAGACAGTGAGAGACAACTTGTTTCCAAGAATATATGTTCCCATACATTCTTTCTGAGTGTATGAAGTATTTCGGAGCATAATGACATATTTATAAAAGTTTATAAATCACAAGGCTTATAATTTATCAAAGTTTATAAGTTATAAAAATTTATAAAAGTTTACCATATACTAGGCTATAAGAAAATCAAATGCAGAAATTAACCTTAATTAGCCTTAGAAATTAGCCTTCCTGAGAGAAAAAAACAAGATGTGGAATGTTACCTATATTACACTAGTATTTATATAGCAATCATCTATCTCTACTTATATATGCACAGAAAGTACCTGGATACCCAAGAAACTATGAACAGTGGTTGCCTCTGGGGTAGATGGGTAATTTACCTTTTTCTTCTTTTTGGTATTCTGAATCTTTTATAATATTTGTATCATTACTAAAGAACAAAAAATCCCCAGAAAACAACAAATAAAGCCCTAGTTTAAAAATTGCTAAATAGGCCTGGCACGATGGCTCACGCCTGTAATCCTAGCACTTTGGGAGGCTGAGGCGGGTGGATTGCCTGAGCTCAGAAGTTCGAGACCAGCCTGGATACACGGCGAAACCCCACCTCTACTAAAATACAAAAATTTTAGCCAGGCATGGCAGTATGCGCCCATAGTCCCAGCTACTCGGGAGGCTGAGGCAGAAGAATTGCTCGATCCTGGGAGGCAGAGGTTGCGGTGAGCCGAGATTGCACCATTGCACTCCAGCCTAGGCGACAGAGTGAGACTCCATCTCGAAAAGACAAACAGACAAACAAACAAAAAACAAAACAAAAAGCTAAATAGAATTGAGATATACTATCCTCAATTTAAAATAATCAGTTCTCAAGGCAGAAGCCTTAGCTAGTTTTGTAGCATGATTAAGAGCTGCCATGGCTTACCTGGTGCTCTGCCAAATTTCCACTTACCCTCCCTATTGATTTTTTTTCCTACATAGAAAATAACATTATAAGTCTAATGTGTCTCTTTCCATTGACCCCTAGGTTGAGGTGATATCTGAAAAAATAAAAGCTGAACTTCTGAACACAAACAATATTCCTGTGATCTCTGCATATACATATTGTCTTGTTCTTTGGGAATTCCTGCCAGGGATGGCAGTCACTCATATGGCAGTTAAACAGAAACAACACAGCCCACTGAAATGAATGTCAAGAAAGGAGCATCTAAATTACCTTACACATTTTTAAGCCAAATTCCCCCAGTCAGAAACAGCTAGCAGCTCTCTGAGTATGTTGCCATGCCTGACAGATAGTCATTAACCTGGAGCCTGAAATGTCAATAGCAAAGTAATACCTCATCTGATATTTCAAGTGTTAATAGGAACATTTGAATAGAAAACTCTGAAGCAAGAAACAGTTCTTTAACAGGCTTCCTTATACAAGGCAGAACCTACATTGACAACTTTTGTTTTCACAATTCAAACACTGATTTATTTATTTATTTATTTTATTTAAT
>NW_016816502.1:288322-319642 GCF_001698545.2 Rhinopithecus bieti | reverse complement strand
CTTTTTTGGTTCCATATGAACTTTAAAGCAGTTTTTTCCAATTCTGTGAAGAAACTCATTGGTAGCTTAATGGGGATGGCATTGAATCTATAGATTACCTTGGGCAGTATGGCCATTTTCATGATATTGATTCTTCCTATCCATGAGCATGGTATGTTCTTCCATTTGTTTGTGTCCTCTTTGATTTCACTGAGCAGTGGTTTGTAGTTCTCCTTGAAGAGGTCCTTTACATCTCTTGTAAGTTGGATTCCTAGGTATTTTATTCTCTTTGAAGCAATTGTGAATGGAAGTTCCAAACACTGACTTAGATACACAAGTCAAGGAGAATTGGCATGACTGTATAAATGGGGCTACCACTCAATTGTTTGATTTATTTGTTTGCAAATCTACAAAATGACAGTGAGTATTCTTGATCTGTCCACTTCAGAGGGGTGTCATGAGGGGAGGTGCTGTGACTGTTGTATATGCCAGCTGATGGAAGTCATTCTTGACAACTTCCCATAACCAAGCACGCAGCAATTCTTGTCAACTCTATCTCCTGTGTTATCTCTGGAACTTGTCTATTATGCCCCAAGCCTGATGCCCCAACTGCCACACAGACCACCATCTTTCCCACTTGGACCACTGTAATAGCCTCCTCCTCCCTGTACCCCTCTTACCCCTTCTAGTCTCACTCCATAGAGCAGTCAGAGAGTCTTTTTAAAAAACACATAAATAAATTTTTAAAATCTCATAACCAGTAACTTTCTCATTCTGCTGGCTCCAGCCATAATGGCCTTTCAATTTTTTGACTTTGACACTCTTTTTCCTATTTCTGGGCCTTCCCACAGCCATTCCCTCTACTTAGAATGGTCCCTTTTTCTTACCCTCATATTTGGCTAATTTCTGCTTACTCTTCAGATTTCAAAGTACATGTCACTTCTTCACCGTCACCATCCAGTGTCTCTCTGCCCTTTTCCCTGGTCAGATTCTGCTATTACAAGCTCTTTTAGAATCTTCTAATTTCTTTGTAGAAATTATCATAATGTCATCTAAAGAATTCTCCCAGAACAGAATCTCCATATTGGAGCTCATCAGTGGCTGCCTAACCCCTCACATGATGCTTTGCACATAGTTGGCGTTCTACAAATAGTTGTTGAATTATGGACAACTAAATATATATTAATGCCAGTTTGGACAGTACTCAAGTTTACCTTTTCCCCAACAACTGAAACTACTGATGGGTGACACCTCTGGCACCACCCAATGCTGGTTTGCAGCACCACTGAGATCTTAGCACACCTCCAACAAAGCTGAGGCAACATGCATTACAAATCCTTATTAAATGACATTCTTATTTTGAAAATTTGGCAAAGTTAAAAAAAAAGGAGAAGAAAATTTCCCGTAACTTTCATATCCAGGACATTGTCCATTTTAAACCTCTGATAAATTTGTGTGGTATTACACAACTCTTGAAAAATCCGTACAGAGAGGCAACTCATCGTGAACTCTGGCTCTGGGCCTGGAAGAACTGCTTTCATACCCATTTCAGCAGATTTGCTACCTAAGTTTCAATTTGAAATTTTTTCATCTTTAACTAACAACCTACACATCTAGCATATAGCTATGTCCTGCCCAATTTGAGCAGTTTGTATGAGAGATAATTTATAAACCAAAACATACAGAATGCTGAGTAGCAAAGGAAAATGCCGGAATGATAAATATTTAGTTTGATGTAGATACATACTTGTTCATTGCTATGCTGCAATTCTTACCCATATATATATCTACCTTTAACAACAGAATAAAAATGGGCTAAAAGTACCACATTTCATCTATGTCCTAAGTTTCCATTAAACTAATAGACTTAAAAAATGGTCTGCAGTCTTTTTTTTTTTTTCATCTTCTAAACTACTGAAGGGCAAAAAATGCAGTCTTTGAAAGAATTTCGTCAATACTTACACTGTTGATCACATTTTCTGAGGAACCCACTTGCCAGTTCTCCTGCTTCTACGGATTTTGCTAGTCATTGAGCCTACCCTAAATAGTCATATCTTTAAAAAAATCACAATTCATCTCTGACAGATTTAGTTTCAAAATATCACTAATAAAATCACACCAATGCTTATGGGAGCATCAGAGACAAATATAAAATTTCAGGATATAAAACCTGGGTATCTGCAAAGATTTAAAAGACAAGTATGGGGCATCATAAAGCAAAATTTAAGAGTGAGTCAAACCTTTTAACAGCAGCATGAGGAAACCCAAATGGAAAAGTGGGCAACAAAGTTTAAAACTCTACTAGCAAGCAATTTAGAAAGCTCTGAAACTGTAACTAGTAACACTAGCCTCTCTTGTTTAAATAACTCATTGAGAGGTTTGTCACTGAACTGTTACCCTGAAAAGCCCACCTCTGCCAGCGCATGTGGGCATGTGAACAACTCTTGAAAAATCTGTTTGTACAGAGGGGCAACTCATATTTGTTTCTTGAACTCTGGCTCTGAGCCTGGAAGAACTGCTTTCATATCCATTATCCTCTGGGATTTTTAAAAATGATAACCTGTGACATCTTTTTACTTGGCAAGTAAATGGCTTCTACCTTGAAAGCAGGCATTTTTTTTTCTTTTTTCTAAAACTTTTATTTTAGGTTCAGAGTGGACATGTGCAGGTTTGTTACCTGGGGAAATTGTGTGTCACAAGGTTTTGGTGTATAGATTATTTCATCACTCAGGTAATGAGTACAGTACCCGATAGGTAGTTATTTGATCTTCAGCCTCCTCCCACCCTTTCACCCTCAAGTAGGCCCCCATGTCTGTTGTTCCCTTAGTGTCCATGTGTACTCAATATAGCTCCCACTTATAAGTATGAACATGTGGTATTTGGTTTTCTGTTTCTGCATTAATTTGCTTAGGATAATGGCCTACAGCTGCATCCATGTTGCTGCAAAGGGCATAATTTCATTCTTTTTTATGGCTGCATAGTATTCCATGGTGTATATGTGCCACATTTTCTTTATCCAGTCCACCATTGATGGGCATTTAGGTTGATTCCATGTCTTTGCTATTGTGAATAGTACTGCAATGAATATATACATGCATGTGTCTTCGCGGTAGAACGATTTATTCCTTTGGGTATATACCTAGTAGTGGGATTGCAGAGTCAAATGGTAGCTCTGTTTTAAGTTCTTTGAGAAATCTCCAAACTGCTTTCCACAGTGGCTGAACTAATTTACACTCCCACCAACAGTGTGTAGGTGTTAACTTTTCTCTACAACCTAGCCAGCATCTGTTATTTTTTGACTTTTTAATAATAAACATTCTGACTGTATGAGATGGTATCTCATTGTGGTTTTGATTTAAATTTCTCTGATGATTGGTGATGTTGAGCATTTTTTCATGTGCTTGTTGGCTGCGTGTATGCCTTCTTTTGAGAAGTGGCCATTCATGTCATTTGCTAATTTTATGGGTTTTCTTTTTGTTTGTTAATTTTTTTAACTTTCTTATAGAGTCTGGATATTAGACCTTTACTGGATGCATAGTTTGCAAATATTTTCTCCCATTCTGTAAACTATCTGCTTACTCCAGTGATAGTTTCTCTTGCTGTGCAGAAGCTCTTTAGCTTAATTAAGTCCCACTTGTCAATTTTTGTTTTTGTTGCAATTGCTTTTGGAGGCTTCATCATGAAATCTTTGCGAGGGTATATGTCCAGAATAGTATTAATATTTCATAGGTTTTCTTTTAGGGTTTTTATAGTTTTAGGTTTTACGTTTAAGTCTTTGATACATCTTGAGTTGATTTTTGTATATGGTGAAAGGAAGTGGTCCAGTTTCAGTCTTCCACATATGGCTAGCCAGTTATGCCAGTACCATTTATTGAATAGGCAGTCCTTTTCCTGTTGCGTGTTTTTGTTGAACTTGTTGAAGATCAGACAGTTGTAGGTGTGTGGCTTTATTTCTGGGTTTTCTAACCTGTTCCATTGGTCTATATGACTGTTTCTGTACCAATATTATGCTGTTTGGGTTACTGTAGCCCTGTAGTGCAGTTTGAGGTCGGGTAGTGTGATGCTTCTGCCTTTGTTCTTTTTGCTTAGGATTGCCTTTGTCTAGTCTTTTTTCATTCCATATGAATTTTAGCATAGTTTTTCCGAGTTCTGTAAAAAGTGTCATTGGTAGTTTGATAGGAATAGCATTGCATCTGTAAATTGCTTTGGGCAGTGTGGCCATTTTAACACTATTGATTCTTCCTATCCATGAGAATGGAATGTTCTTCCATTTCTTTGTGTTGTCTCTAATTTCTTTCAGCAGTGTTTTGTAATTCTCATTGTAGAGATCTTTCATTTCCCTGGTTAGCTATACGTATTCCTAGGCATTTTATTCCTTTTGCATGGCCATGGTGAATGGGATTGACTTCTTCATTTGGCTCTCAGCTTGAATGTTATTGATGCAGAGAAATACTACTGATTTTTGTATATTTATCTTATGTCCTAAAACAGCTGAAGTTGTTGATCAGATCTAGGAGAGTCTGGGCAGAAACTATGGCATTTTCTAGGTACAGAAGCATACTGTCTACAAAGAGATAAGTTTGACTTCTTCTCTTCCTGTTTTGATGTCTTTTATTTCTTTCTATGGCCTGACTGCTCTAGCTAACACTTCCAGTAAGTACTATGTTGAATAGGAGTGCTGAGAATGGGCATCCTTGTTTTGTTCTGGCTCTCAAGGAGGATGTTTTCAGCTTTCGCCCATTCAGTATGATATGGGATATGGCTTTGTCATAGATGGTTCTTATTATTTTGAGGTATGTTCCTTTGATGCCTAGTTTGTTGAGGGTTTTTAACATAAAGGAACATTGAATTTTATTGAAAGCCTTTTCTGAGTCTATTGAGATAATTGTGTAGTTTTTGTTTTTAGTTCTGTTCATGTATTGAATCACATTTAGCGATTTGCCTGTGTTGAAACAACCTTGCATCCCAGGAATAAAGCCTACTTGATCGTAGTGGATTAGCATTTTAATGTCCTCCTGGATTCAGTTTGCTAGTATTTTGTTGAGGATTTTTGCATCTATGCTCATCAGGGATATTGGCCTGAATTTTTCTTTATCTGTTATGTCTCTGCCAGGTTTTGGTATCAGCATGACGTTGGCCTCATAGAATGAGTTAGACAGGAGTCCCTTCTCCTCTATTTTTCTGAATAGTTTCAGTAGTATTTGTACCAACTCTTCTTTCTATGTCTGGTAGAATTCAGCTGTGAATCTGTCTGACCATGGCTTTTTCTGGTTGGTAGGCTTTTCATTACTGATTCAATTTCAGAACTCATTGTTGGTCTGTTCAGAGTTTCAATTTTTTCCTGGTTCAGTCTTGGGAAGTTGTATATTTCCAGGAAATTATGCATTTCTTCTAGGTTTTCTAGTTTGTGTGCATAGAGGTGCTCATAACAGTGACAATGTCCCCTCTGTCATTGCTGATTGTGCTTTTTGGATCTTCTTTCTTTTTTCCTTTATTAGTCTAGCTAGCAGTCTATCAATCTTATTTTTTGAAAGCAAGCCATTTAAAGAAACTAAAGCTAAAAGATCTTCTGCCTCACTACTACAAATTTCAGAAAATAATAATGCAGACATGGTATTGTTTAGCAATATGTCATAATGAAATACTACCTCCAGGAGAATATCTGAAGACAAAATTAATGTATCTTGTAACATCTAACTATACACAGAGATATAAGAAGCATAATAAGGGAATTGAAAGAAAAAAAGAAGTTAGAGGAAGATTGTTTCATACAAGCAGCAGCTGTTTGGACGAACGGAGGCAAGATGGCGCACTTCCGGTTTCTTCATCACCAACTTTTCCCGTGGGTGCGAAAATGCAGCCGGCACCCAGGAAGGTGCAGACCAACCTGGCATGTGCCAGGTGATGTCAATTCGAAGAGACCAAGATTCACCTGGTCGCACCTACAGAACGCCCCCCACACGCCCGTGCCCCGCCTATTGCCCTTCCGCACTGCGGGCTTCCTCAGCCCCCACTCTTGTCGGGACTGCATCAGGAACTCCGCCCGAGAGCTCCACCGGGTGACTCTCTTGGCCTCCTTTGCTGGAGGCCGACAGACCTCACCCTACACACCTTCTTCCCTGAAGCTAGGTGATCAAAGAATAAATTTGCAGTTTTGCTCCTAGCCTTGCCTACTTGCTGGTTCTTTTGTGCTCGCTCTGGTGGTCTTAGAAAAACAAATCAGCAGCATTATATTTTTTGGAAACTGTTAGGAAAAGTTGCTCCTGACCTACTAAGTGTATGTGAACAAAAATGGTCTTTCAGAAACCGGACCCACATCTGAAGCTGTATGGCTCATATTCAAAGGTGCTTACTTGGCCAAACACCAGGGCCTGGACGAGAGTGAGAGAACTGAGGAGCCTGGGTTCAAACTTTGAGTAGGTGCTCACTTTCAAGGCTGACTTTGCACTTGTATGATCCTGAGAGTGAAGGGGGTCTCCTTAAATTTTGACCGCTAGGCTGGTTGGCATCTTAATCACCTCACCCTTGTCCTGTTAAAATGCTTTTTGACAAATGTGATACTTTTTAAAAGTAATGCCATATACTAAACTTTATTTACATCTTATAATAACCCTAGGAAGTAAATATATAATTATCCTCATTGTACAGATGAGGCAACTGAAGCTCAAGGTTAAGTGAGTTGCCCAGTTATCCCACTGCAAGTTGAATAGCATGATTTGAACATGGGCCTTGTGACTTTAGCACTGGCATCCTTCCACTCAGTGCTCCATTCCCATGCCATCACAGACTGCTTCTCTCTGAGTTCCACAGGGATTCCTTCCAGCAGGCATCAAGGACATTTTCAATACACAATCTCATGAACATGAACTGAAAATATTTGGGAAGTTAAAATAAACTCATTCTTCATCTAACTATCATCCAATCGCTATTTAGGACCAGCACTAAAGAGTTATGTATTTCTAACAAAAAGAATCTTTGATTCATATTTTCTAAGAACACACACTGACACTTTCAATGGCTTTTGACCAAGAGTTAATTATACCCCTCAAAGAGACCACTCCATGTTATCCACACTCATGATATTTTCTTCAGTATGAACGTCCAAGTAAGTATCAATCATAGTGCCATATGTCACTAAACAAAATTATTCTTAAAAAAATTTTTTACATAAAACACTGACTTGGAGATAATATGATTCAGTATTTTTTAACCCAGTGTTGTCACAAAAGGAAATATAGGATTCTGATTACACATTAATGATTGTATTAAAATTATGTTAATAGATGCTGTATTAAATCTGACCTAAAAAATTTTTAACCTAAAACCATTTTGTAATACACCACAAAAAATGATTAAAATATATATATATATATATTTTTTAATTCCTAAGAAGTGGAGTTGTTCTGTGGAAAGGAGTTTTGGAGTAAAATAAATAACAGAATAGGCGGTGGTGGGGGTTGCAGATTCAGTTTGTATTTTTCAGGAAACACACAGCCCCAGTTAGAAGAAGTAGCCTGTTGAAGGTCATCCAGTTAGTGGCAGGGCCAGGACCCACATCTCCTAATCCCCAATTCAAAGCTCTTCCTCTGAACCCTGCTGCTTCCTGATAGCACATCAGGTGATTTCACTTTCATGCCAAAACGAAACAAAACAAAAAACCCCCAGAAATATTGCACAACTCAATTTTCTATTTTCTTATTTAACATGTGGAATAACTTTCATCTATAGTTTAAGGCTACTCTCTCCCCAGACTAAAGAGATCAGCAGTTTTTTTGTTTTGTTTTTGTTTGTTTTGTTTTGGTTTGAGACCGGAGTCTCGCTCCTGTCCAGCCAATGGCTGGAGTGCAGTGGACCGGTATCATCAGCCACTGCAAGCTCACGCCTCGCCGCCCGGGGTCACGGCATTCTCCTGCCTCAGCCTCCCGAGTAGCTGGGACTACAGGCGACCGCCAGGTCGCCCGGCTAGTTTTTTGTATTTTTAGTAGAGACGGGGTTTCACCATGTTAGCCAGGATGGTCTTGATCTCCTGACCTCGTGATCCGCCCGTCTCGGCCTCCCAAAGTGCTGGGATTACAGGCTTGAGCCACCGCGCCCGGCCGGATACAGCAGTTTTAACCAAATTTCTGCACACTAGTTATGTTTCCTATGCTACTTTATGTAGTGAAAAAAAAAATACAGTCAAAAGTAAGGATCACAAAGAGAAATTAGGTTGTTTGTTTTTCCTGTGCCTGACACATGCTCCTGTATTATTTTCTTATAATGCTGAAATTCATCAAATACAGTCCTTGCTCATTTTTCTACTTGGTGCTTCCTTGGCTGGCATTTATTTATGCATAGTGAGAATAGGAGAAAGAGTCATTCCCCAGGCAGGGGCATAAGTAGCTCAGTGTTTGTTGTAAGGAAGGCAAAGAGTAGTTTCAGATACTAGGAGACAAGTAGAAAAAGAGTAAGTGTGAACATGGACACTGATACACAGGCAAGTGTGTAATTCCAAGGGACATTTATATGCATTATCTCATGCAACCCTCGCAAGGACCTTAGGAGGTAGGTACTATTGTTCTTCTCATTTTTTTTAATATGAGGAATCTGACTTATGAAGTGACTGACCCAAGATCACACAGCTACTATGTGACAGAGCCAGGATCTGAACTGGGGCTATCTGACTCCAAAAACCCACAGGGAGTGACAGAACCAGGATCTGAACTGGGGCTATCTGACTCCAAAAACCCACAGGGAGGAACATTTTCTCCCTTCGGTTTCTGGAGGTTGATTTGCTACCCCTCGCCATCAAAATAGAAAGGAGTGAAAATGGTCAGGCCTTTATCAGGAACAAGTAATCTCTTAATGACTGAAGTTCTCTAGTAATACTGTCTTCTTCTTTTTTTTCTTTTTTTTGGAGACTGAGTCTCGCTCTGTTGCCCAGGCTGGAGTGCAGTGGCGTGATCTCGCCTCACTGCAACCTCTGCCTCCCGAGTTCAAGTGATTCTCCTGCCTCAGCCTCCCAAGTAGCTGGGATTACAGGTGCCCGCCACCATGCCTGGCTAATTGTTTTATTTTACTGTCTTCTTTATGACATCCCCAGGAGATATGACATGACCACTGTGGTAAGGCAAAGTTAAATTCAAGAGCAAGAAAAGGTACTGAGAAAAGAGAAAAGAAAGAATGGGCACTAATAGGAAAGTATCATTAAAAGAGTGAAAAGATAATGATTTACTAGTAGGAATTACAGCCAAAAAATAAGCAGTGATTAAATGTTGATGTCCTCACTGCTGAGTTCCAACCTTTAGAAAGTTGGCTGGACTCACCTTTTGCTGTTATTTCCAATGATATATGGGAGAAAGGTAAAATAGCCAAGTACATGAAAAAAAAAAAAATACAAGCACTATCTTAAAAGACAAGAATGAGGCCGGGTACAGTGGCTCACACCTATAATCTCAGCACTTTGGGAGGCCGAGGTGGGCAGATCATGAGGTCAGGAGATCGAGACCATCCTGGCCAACATGGTGAAACCCTGTCTCTACTAAAAATACACAAGTTAGCTGAGCATGGTGGCATGTGCCTGTAGTCCCAGCTACTCGGGAGGCTGAGCAGGAGAATCACTTGAACCCAGGAGGCGGAGGTTGCAGGGAGCCGAGATTGTGACACTGTACTCCAGCCTGGCAACAGAGTGAGACTCCATCTCAAAAAAAAAAAGACAAGAATGAGACTGGTTATAAACTGTTTTTTGGATTTTGTTTTGTTTTTTTTTTTGTATTATTAACTCATAGTAGTGCAGTTTTAAAAATTGAGGTAAAATTCACATAACCCTAATTAACCTATTAACCATAATGTATAATTCAGTGGCACTTGGTATATATTCATTATATTGTGCAACTTATCACCTCTAACTACTCCCAAGAAATTTTCATCATCCCACAAGGCAGCCCTGTACCCATAATAATGCGGTTTGCAGAAATACTATTAGGAAAGTTGGCAAAATGGAGGAAAGTAAGATACTAAGTTCCAGTGGTGTGGCAATAAGTGAGAAGTGGCTTAAGGATGAACATAAAATAAATAAATATTTAAAAAATAGTATTTACCAAATTTTTGCTGGAACATTATAATGTACAATGTATTGTGCAGACTGTTGGATACTGTGGTTGGAAGGAGGATAGGGAAGGTAGCAAATATGAATGCAATCTGATTTTAGTCTACAAAAAAGCTTGTAATCTCAAGATGAATTTAGACATGTCATCAATGGTACAAGGCAAGCAAGAGACAAGGGACTGGATAGAAAAAGGATAAGATACCAAAGGAAGGTGATAAGAAGTATATTTATTCCGTTTAGATTAAGCAAAGTCTAGTGCTTGAGCCAATGACGATTTTCTCTTTAAGACTATGAAGAGAGGATAAATGCCAGACAAACTGCTAAAATCAAGGCAAATGTTACATGGGCATATGACGTGAATCCCCACTCCCTAGGAATAAATGAGGAAAGAGGGGAGATAGTTAAGGCTCCATGTGACTATTGGTCTTTATGGTGTTATGGTAGGTAGACACTCTTACAATAAAGTACAAGCCAAATCCAAGACACAGATGGGGGAAAATGAAAAGAGGGTGCTATGCAATTATAGCTTTCAAGGCATCATTTGTGCATTTAGGACATATCAAGAATGAGCAACATGAGCTGCCATGGATGCCAACAAAATAAAAATGGAACATAAAGAGGAATACCATAGCATTGAAGCTATGAAGACTAGGCTTATGCTCCAAGATGGAAGAAAATGCAACTGCTGGAGACTAAGCTTCAAATTCCACCCTGACCAAGACGAAATGGCAAATCATGCTATAAAGAAAGGTGATTTGTAAATAGAGAAGAGGGGTATATTTCCATAAGATAAAATGAAGAAGATCATCAATGGAATGTAAATATTGAGGACCTGAAAACTATGATAAGAAATTATCAAAGTACTCTTAAAGGAGATATACACTTACTAAAGAATAAATAATAAACCAGAGTACTACATTGAAATAACATATAGGAGTCTACAGGAAATAAAGGAATAAGTATAACCAGTTAATAGTAAATATAAAACAGAAACATCTTACAAATGTTTTATTTAATTAAAAAATGACGGTTCTACAATAAAAATATTCGATAGGGGCAGCAAATACCATTGCATGAGATATGACATTATTTTTGGAGTCACTCAGCCAAGATTAAGGGAAGGAAAGAAGTGAATTATAGTTTCGAAGAAAAAGCTTATTGGTCTTATTCAGGGGAAGGGAGAATGATGAAGAGTAAATCACCAACTTGAAAATAAAGACTCAGAAGGCAGAAACATGAAGAACTACAGATATGTAAAAAGTCAGGAGAATTGGACATATATGCACAGTACTGGAGAACTGAGCAAAATATATTAGAAGAAAGAGGAGAGTGAAACAAAAGTATCAGCAAAGACAGACAAGAGAAATCCATTACACTGCTAAGAAATAAAGCTTTTCTGTTTTGGTGGATGAACAACTATAAATGGGTATAAAATATAAGTATGTTTGGAAAGAAAACATTTGAGAACCAAATGAGTTAGTGAGGGCGAAAGTACTTTAAAAATTACAAGCTAATATACAAATAAATGATTTTATCTCACTGGAGCATAGCAGTGATGGGCTTTCACACAGCCCAGGCAAGGAGGGCAGAAGCATTTAGCTGGTCCTGTTCAGTTACCATAAAACACAGTGACCAGCAAGGGCAAGTGTGTTGAAGACTGGGATTGCCAATGACTGTCATCTCTGTACTCTTCAGTGCTGGCTGGAAAAAAACCCTCCGGAAAATCTTCTTGTGCAGAATCTTCAATTTGTATTTTTTTAAATTGGGATATAATTCACCTACCATAATATTCACCCCTTTAAAGTGTACAATTCAGTGGCTCTTAGTATATTCACAAAGTTGTGAAACCATCACCACTATCTCATGCTAAACATTTTCATCACCATAAAAAAAAAAAACCTGTGAACCCATAAGTAGCCACTCATTTCCCTCTCTTCCCAGCCTCTAGAAACCAAGAATCTACTTAGTTTCTATGAATGTGCTTATTTTAGAAATATCACAGGAATAGAATCATACAATAGGTAACCTTTTGTGTTTGGCTTTTTTCACTTAGTGTTTTTAATGTTCATCCATGTTGTAGCAGGTATGAATAGTCAGTCCATTTTATGGCAAAACAATATTCCATTGTATAGATACACTACGTTTTGTTATCCACTCACCAGCTGATGGACATTTTCATTTTTTATTTCCTTTAATTCTTTTTTAGTGTGCAGATATTTGGGAATTACTCTTACATTCAATTAGATATATTCCAAGTATGTGATAAAAGGTTCTTAAGATTAATTTTAAGATAATTTGTACAAAAATTGGCAAACATCACAAATGGTCTAGAAATGAATAAAGTGGCTTTTTGTATGTATTTACATATATAACCACTTTATTATACATGTAATGCATATAATGCCTATCTAATGAGCCCTCTCTAACATCTAACTTTCCCTATTTAGGTACACATTTTCCATCGAATGGCTGCTCTTTGTCAAAAAATTAATTAATTAGTTAAAAGGCCATGACTTTTCTCAGTGCTCCACGTGAAACAATATCTCAAGTAAATCTTCACTTCACTGGATTAAAACTTGTATGTTCCATCTACAGAGTTAGTGTTGATCTTTCTCACAGAGTTGCATCAGCTTTAACAAACATTTGAACATCAGTATGCAAACAAATGTGAACCTAAACCATTGTTGAAAGCTGACCACGGCAAAATGCATGAAAGAAAGGAGCTGGATATAAATTACTTGCTAAACCTGCAATTTAAGTTATTTCACCTTTTTATTTTTTTTTCTTAATTTTCCTCACTGAAACCAAACATAGGCTGAGAAATTTTAAGTTGCAGAAGGATAGATAGATGGAGATAGATGATAGATAGATAGATAGATAGATAGATAGATAGATAGATAGATAGATAGATGAAATTTCCCACTTAAAAAATATGCCCTGTGAGTGGTTCTAATTTAGTTGAAGGAGTTTGGGTAAGTTCAGATTTCCACGGTAACTCTGATATTTATTCATTAAGCAAACATTTGTAGAATAACTACTTACTCTGTGCTAGGTATCTTGAGGGCTACAAATACAGAACAATATTGCTTCTGACCTCATGAAAATGAGTATCTAGTGAAAAAAATAAATATGAATACAAATATAGAGTGGAAGTGATAGCTCCCATGATAGAGATGTAAATAAATTGTCACAGGAGTTCAGAAAAATTATAGGTCCCTTGCAGTTAAGAAAGACCAAGAAAAGCTGGGCAGGCAGAGAAGGTGATATCAGAACGATGGCCTTAAACTGTAAGGAGAGGTAGAATCTGAACAGGTAGAAACAGGAAGCAAGAACCAGTGGGACAAAGGGACAAAATCAGAGCATTTCTGGGCATGTGCAGGAAGAACAGGAAGCTCAGAAGGCTGTGGGACAAGGAGCAATGGGCCACAGGATGGGAAGCAGGGTTGGGTCAGACAGCGCAAGGCCTTGGATGCCATGAGAAAGAGTTCCTATTTTATATTGTAGCCAACAGAGAGCTATTAAGGGATTTGAGCAGGAAAGTAATAGGGAAGAGCTGTATATGGGAAACATTAACTCGTAATCCAAGTATAAAATCATGTAAAAAGGGTTGGAGGAAGGGGTCCAAGGTGGGAAAACCAGTTAGGAGTCTATTACAATGGTCCACAAGAGAGAGACACCGTCAGACTAGGGGCATGGAAGAAAGAAATATTATGAAATCAGAATCGAATAAATGTTTCATATTCTTGTTGTTAACTGTGTTCCAGAAAGCTAAATTCTATTAAGTTAATATAGAAACAAGCTTTGATTGACTGGTGACAATATCAGGCACCTGTAAGCAAAGATACACAGAAAATAACCCTAGTTCTCTGTTAAGAAAAGAAACTTATAACACCAGTGGTTTCAAGAGTCCTTTCCAGTTAAATTTCTCTTTTTCAAATACTTAATTCATCATTAGGATTCTCCAGGGAGAGTTCTCATAATCCAGAAGTTAAGGAATGCGAATTCTAGACACTGAGCTCTAGGCCAGTTTGCCCCACCTCCAGTTTTACTGACAGTGAAACTGAGCACCATAGAGGAACTGACTTGCTGGTTAGAATGCAAATCTCCTGATCTCTGACCCTCATCTCATTAATGCATATTCTGCTATGGATAGTCTATGTTGGCTAGAACTGAGGTATCAAAATAAAGTAACTCTTTTAGTTCATATGGGGTTAAAAAATTGGTTTCAAATAAATAGCAAACAAAAAATATGACTCCATCAGAAAATTGGAAATCTGCAAGGCATTGCTGTCTGGATGGAATACTGATGTACCACATGCCTTACTTACCAGGCATCATAAAATACTGGCTTAAATGCAATGTAGCAACCACTTGACTCTGTGGAAAACTCTGATTACTTAGGGGAATTCCTTAGGTCTTACAGAGAACTTGTGGCCTCCAAAATATAATACCAAACATTTTTTATTGAGAACACCAAATATGTTTTTAATAGAATTCAATTTAGGATTTCAGGAAGTAACTGAAAATCTGCAGCCTATAGGCATTGTAGAAATGAAGGAAAAGGGCATCAATCTCTCAAAATTCTGGCAGGAAAGGAGTGGCTATTTCCAAAGTTCTTTTTCCTTTGGAATAAGCTGCTTGCTGGTGCCAAAGAACAGCTCATCAGCAATGTTGTTTGATTTTACAGGGATGTTTTGAAAGAGAGAGAGAAAAAAAGGAATGAATGCTGTGATTTTTTTAAACCTCATATCCCAAAATCTATAATAATTTTGCTGCTTTTTATTTTTAAAAAACAAAACCAAATGTTTGGGATTTGATTTTGAGTCCACCATGTCACTGCGCGGCCACATTTACATCAACGGTTTTATTTATTTATTTATTCTATTTATTTTATTTTTTATTTTTTTATTATACTTTAACGCTTCGTTAGCGGCTACATGTGCATAACGCTGCAGGTTTGTTACACATGTATACTTGTGCCATGTCTGGGTGCCTGCCTGCCACCCATTCAACTCGTCAGCCACCCCTCAATTCATCATTTATATCAGGTATAACTCCAATGCCCAATCCCTCCCCCCTCCCCCTCCCCATGATAGGCGGTGTGTGCATGTTCCGCCTTCCCGATCAAGTGATCTCCATTGTTCAGTTCCCACCTATGCAGTTAGAACATGCGGTGTTTGGTTTTCTTTTTGATAGTGTTGCTAAGAATGATGGTTTCCAGCTGCCATCCATGTCCCTACAAAGGACGCCAAAACTCATCCTTTTTTATGGCCTGCCATAATATTCCATTGGATGCATATATGTGCCACATTACATCAATCTTATTTACAAGATGCAGCATGTAATTTCTTTAAATGCTGCCAAAGTCAAAAAAAAAAAAAAAAAAGCCACAGACTACCTTATAGACTCAAATTTAAGAAATCCTTGTTTTCTTAAAAAAAAAAAAAAGTTCTTCTATATGCAACTCATAAGACAGTAAAAAACCACAGCTATAAACTAGCATTTCTCTACCTCTCCTGGAGGGCTCTCATCCTCCAAAAATGCACAGGGATGTCTCATGTGTGCTCCCAAAACAGTTCTCTTGGCTGCCATGTGGTTCACAATTCTCCTTGCCTGATATAAGCAGCTGCTGCCAATCCTTCAAGCCATATCTGACTGCCCACCAAAAGCACTACCACCACTGTTGCAGTTGCTGATGTGTGTGAGCAGGCCTCCAAGGCTCAAAGTTCAACTTCAAGGGCATCAAAGATGTTGATGGTCCTGGATCCAAGGCTGCTGCCGCTGGCACCAATATTCATGCCACAAACAAGCTGCACTCTCTGTGTCCTAAGAAGATTAGCAATCACCAACTCCTTTAGTTTCTACTAGGTCTTATATTACAGACACTCTGGGGTCACAGAACTCAGAGACAGATGAGGTAGGTGTTCAATAGCTATTTGTTGAAAGAATGAATTAGTCCTCCTGGCTGGGCTAGAAGCAACCTGAGTGGCAGACATCATGTGTACTCAGACATGTTCAACCCCATCTGCTGTCTTAATACAACCTCTGTACTTGGTTCTTCCTTCCACTGGGATGAGTTCTTTCCTGGAGGCTACTTGAGTTGTCTTATAAGTAGAATTCCAGAAGGCCCATCCCACTAGATACCAGGCAAGTTCAGATACGCCTGAATCCTGGGGAAGATAAAACTTAGGCTCAAACTTTACCACATGCTCTCTCTCTTCATCTTAAAAAAAGGAAAATACAGAACTGACATAATTATACAAATAATTCAAGTTTTTGTTTTTCATTTGAATTTACAAATTGGCAGCCTGTAGGCTGAATCTGGCCAGATGACTTTTTTTAAGCACACATGATTTAAAAAATTTTTGTTTGAGTTAGTATACATCTAGATCAGTGGTTCTCACACTTGAATGTGCTTCAGAATCAAGCTTGTGACAACTCGAGGGCTTGTTAAAACTTAGATTGGGCCGGGCGCGGTGGCTCACGCCTGTAATCCCAGCACTTTGGGAGGCTGAGGCGGGTGGATCACGAGGTCAGGAGATCGAGACCATCCTGGCTAACACGGTGAAACCCCGTCTCTACTAAAAATACAAAAAAATTAGCCAGGTGTGGTGGCGGGCGCCTGTAGTCCCAGCTACTCTGGAGGCCGAGGCAGGAGAATGGTGTGAACCCGGGAGGCGGAGCTTGCAGTGAGCCGAGATTCCGCCAGTGCACTCCAGCCTGGGTGACTGAGCGAGACTCTGTCTCAAAAAAAAACAAAAACTTAGATTGCTGGGCCCCACCCCCATCATTTCTAATTCCATGGCTCTGGGTTGGGGGCCAGATAACTTGAATGTCTACCTAATTCCTAATTAGGTAGGATCTGGAGACATATTCTGAGGACCAGTGCTTAGGTGCTCTGTAGTTTTCTCACACCCCCACCAGTCCCCATTGCATTTTATCTGACCCGTTTTATTCACTTCTATTACTAACTGCTTGGCCTGTGAGTCTGAAAAGTCTGCGAGTCTCAATATCTCAGGTGAAATCCCTTTTACAGTGTGACTCATGGAGATGATTGTGTTAATATTATCCACTTTATTTCACTTGTAATACGTGGTTTATCTATGACCTCACAACAGAATGTTCAGCAAATGGAGTCTTATTTTTTATCAGGTCCATTATTGACATTTGCTTGTTCCAGAGACCACCCCCACTCCTTCTCCTGTACGCATAGATCTGCTTGATATCAGCTCAATCCAGAAGTGGAAAATGAGAAAGGCCAGAATGCTTATGACAAATTAGAAAGCAATTTCATTTTTGTCTGTGTTTGATCATGTCACTTTTAGAATTAAATGGTGATTTTTCAAGCATATCTGTATTTGAAATTTTAATCTATACCTTGGTCAAAGACCAAACATTGCCTGAAAACCAAATGCTGATTATATTCATAGCTATAGGCATAGTAATATGTGATTTACTGTAAATATGTATTTTTATCTGTAAATATGTATTTACAGATAATTTAAATCTGTTATAAAGGGTACTTATGTTTTTTAAACTTTTTATTGAAGTATAGCAGATAGAATTGTACACACATCATAAATGTACAGATCATTGAATTTTCACAACTGAACACACTCATGTAATCACCACGCAGAGCAAGAAAGAGACCATTACCAGCCCCCCAAAATCTCCCCCAACAACCCTTTCAAATATTAACTCCCAAGGTTACTACTATGCTGATTTCTAACATCATAGATCAGTTTTGCCTATTTTTTAATTTGTACAAATGAACTTATACAATATGTACTCCATATGTCTGGCTTTTTTGGACCACCATTATGTTTATTAACTTTTTTTTAACTTTTATTTTCGGTTTGGGGGTACATGTGAAGGTTTGTTATATAGGTAAACACGTGTCACAGGGGTTGTTGTACACATTATTTTATCACCCCGGTATTAAGCTCAGTACCCAATAGCTATATTTTCTTTCTTTTTTTCTTTTCCTTTCTTTTCTTTTTTTTTTTTTTATTATACTTTAAGTTCTAGGGTACATGTGCACAACGTGCAGATTTGTTACATATGTGTACTTGTGCCATGTTGGGTGTGCCTGCACCCATCAACTCGTCAGCACCATCAACTCGTCCATTTACATCAGGTAATAACTCCCAGTGCAATCCCTCCCCCCCTCCCCCCTCCCCATAATAGCCCCTGGCTGTGTGATGTTGCCCTCCGGAGTCCAAGTGAATCTCAATTGTTCAATTCCCACCCTATGAGTGAGAACATGCGGTGTTTGGTTTTCTGTTCTTGTGATAGTTCTGCTGGAGAATGATGGTTTCCAGCTGCATCCATGTCCCTACAAAAGGACATAACGTCATCTTTTTTATGGCTGCATAGTATTCCCATGGTGATATGTGCCACATTTTCTTTAATCCAGTCTGTCACTGATGGATATTTGGGTTGATTCCAAGTCTTTGCTCCCAATAGCTATATTTTCTGCTCATCTCCTTCCTCCCACCCTCCTAACCTCAAGTAGACCCCAGTATCTGTTGTTTCCTTCTTTGCATTGGTAAGTTCTTATCATTTAGCTCCCACTTATAAGTGAGAACATGTGGTGTTTGGTTTTCTGTTCCTGCATAAGTTTGCTGAGGATAACAGCCTTCAGCTCCATCCATGTTTCCATAAAAGACATGATCTCATTCTTTTTTATGGCTGCATAGTATTCCATGGTGTATATGTACCACATTTTCTTTATCCAATCTGTCACTGATGGGCATTTAGGTTGATTCCATGTCTTTGCTATTGGGAATAGTGCTGCAATGAACGTTTGGATGCATGTGTCTTCACGGTATAATGATTTATATTTCTCTGGGTACATACCCAGTAATGGGATTGCTGGGTTCAATGGTAGTTCTTCTTTTAGCTCTTTGAGGAATCACCACACTGCTTTTGTGGAAAGCAGCAATCTAACTTTTGTGGAAAGCAGTGTGGTGATTCCTCAAAGAGGAATGATTGAACAAATTTACACTTCTATCAACAGTGTATGTGTTCCCTGTTCTTCACAACCTTGCCAGCATCTGTTATTTTTTTACTTGTATTAATAATAGCCATTCTGACTGGTGTGAAGTGGTATCTCACTCTGGTTTTGATTTGCATTTCTCTAATAATCAGTGATATTGAGCTTTTTTTTCATATGCTTGTTGGCCTCATGTATGTCTTCTTTAGAGAAGTGTCTCTTCATGTCCTTTGCCCACTATTTAATGAGGTTGTTTTTCTCTTGTAAATTTAACATTGCTAATAAACATTAACGTCATTAATGAACATTATGTTCATTAACATTGTTATATATAATCATAGTTTGTTCACTGTCATTGCTGTATAGTATTCCATTATGTGATTACACTACAATTTAGCCACTCTACTATTTTTTTTTTTTTTTTTTTTTTGAGATGGGAGTCTCGCTCTGTCGCCCGGCCTGGAGTGCAGTGGCGCGATCTCAGCTCACTGCAAGCTCCGCCTCCCGGGTTTACGCCATTCTCCTGCCTCAGCCTCTGGAGTAGCTGGGACTACAGGAGCCCACCACCTCGCCCGGCTAGTTTTTTGTATTTTTTTTAGTAGAGACGGGGTTTCACCGGGTTAGCCAGGATGGTCTCGATCTCCTGACCTTGTGATCCGCCCGTCTCGGCCTCCCAAAGTGCTGGGATTACAGGCTTGAGCCACCGCGCCCGGCCTAATTTTCATACATCTTAAGTTCACTGCACAACTTCTATCACTCTCAAGCAATAAAGGCATACATCTTTCTTTAATAAATGATTGGGCTTTGCAATCAATTTGTAAATAGATACATTAATTAGTGAATTTGCTGTCTAAGTGAATATTCCTCCTGCCATAAATTATCTGTTTGTTTTTAAGCCACGGAGTATATTCTGAATGGGAAGACATGATTATTCTCTGTGTTTGCAGCTGTAATCTAAATGTGTAACCAACATTGCATTTGGTAACAGGCAGTTGTTATTTGTAGCAACTCTTCCTGCAGGTGACACTCTTCTTCAAATCACAATTTCCATAATACAGTAAGAAGTTTAAGACTTCATTCTAGTCTTACTGTACAAGGTAATTTGTCCATTTGCTGCTCCTAGTTCCTACGGCCCAGAGCCATGCCAAACATATAAGCAGTTAATTGTCTTTTGGTATAAAAACATAGTTCTTTCTCCTGTCCATGAGGGAATGAGGGATATATAATTGCTTTACTTCTCGTTCCTTCTGCTTATGCATTCTTGGCACATCTATTTTGTGAAATTCTGTCCTGATGATTTTGGTATTAACCAGTTTTGGTATTAACCAAAATTGTGGTATGTGGAAAGCTATTGCTGAGAAATTTTATATTCTTAATGGGATATCTGGGAAGTCAGATGTTTCTGGATAATGTCTGTCCTTAGGGAAGAAAGCTGGAATTTTCTGGACAAAGGTTGAATGTAATGATCAGTAACATATTTTTGATGTTGTGCAATGTCTCTTACTTTGCTGAAAGCTGATCCTTCAAAAATACGGAGACAGAGCACTTAATAAAGACATCTTTTGTGGCACCATCAAGCACTAGCTAGGGAGTCACTCTCAGGCCCCTCAGACCTTCTTTGATTTATTTTTTTTTTTCAGGCTCATTTATCTGCTGTACACCCTGAGTTAAGGCACCTGCACAGAGCTGGGTTTCTCGTGGGCATCTCTGGTAGCCAGCTGTTATAAATAAATGCTTTATTTAATTGTTTAATTGAGTGGAAAATGGGTTAAGTAGAGTTGGTCTCTTGTACTTCACTATGCTTAATGTTTACTTTCTCTGCTTGCCTACTTTGAATGATTTCTGGCTTTGATAAATTGCATCTTAAATTTTTTTGGTTCACCTGCATGATTACAGTATTTGCATTTTTTTTCAAATTTAATGGCTTAACAATGTAACTTCATTCCTCATTTGCCACTTTTAATCAGAAACTGGGTAAGTGAAAATCAGTGTTGTGGATTATTTTATTTAAAAAACCCTCTGATTTCTTTAAATAAATCTTTTAAAATTCAAGTAATTCATAAAAGCACATCAAATAAAGCCCCCTCTTACTACTCAGAAAATGACTATTGCTAACGTTAGGTGAATATTATTCCAGACTTCTCTATGCCTATATACAGATAAAAGATTAGACAAACGAAAAGCAAGATAAATAAAAGAAAAAGAAAACTGAATGATATGGATTAGCTGAACTCCAGATAAATTTTTTCTCACATGCCAGGCATATTTTAGAAATCTCAATCATGTGCGCTTGGGCTTGACTCAGTCTAATGTCTATCTCTTGGCATAAACCCAGAGGAATTTCTTGACTGTACGTCCAGGAATATTAGACTCCTCTATCTCTAATAGTTCATCTTATTACAGTATGTGTGTTTTTGTCAGTAGCCTGTTGTTCTTTCTGTAAAAAGATAAAATGGAAAGAAAGAAACAGGAAGAGGAGAAAAGGAAGGAAAGAAGGGAGGAGGAAGGAAGGGAGGAGGAAGGAAGGAAAGTTTCTATTTCAACGTCTATATTCTAGCTTATAATTTTAGTGGTCCTCTTAATTAAAGTGCCATGTAACCTGTGGATGATACTACACCCAGCATTATAGGGAGACCTAGTGTTTTGTAAGATATGTCTGGCCTTCCTACTTCATTACAGAATAGGTCCCAAGGATCATTTTGGGATGGTCATCAGAATTTATCGTGCCCTGCCTGATCCCTATCCTCTCACTAATGAGGTAGATTGCATTAAAAGCCTCGTCTTGTTCAATCTATTTTATGCAGTCTGCCATGTTAACGAGGGTTCTTTTTTCTTATAAATTCTAATGAGATTAACTGTAGATTATCAACACAAAACTTGAGAGCAGTGATAACTAACAAAAACAAAAGACCCATACGAGATGACATAAAAACGTTGGTGGATTGTTTATTGTATGTTCCACACAATGCCACAGACCATGACCTTGTAGGACGTCTGGGTAATGTGCCAAGCAGCACCAGGGAAACTCTACACCCAGTCCTTGCCTCAGTAACACAGAGCCCAATGTTATCAGTTGCATCTCATTACTAGCCTGTAAAGAATTTAAGGGTGCTATAATTGAAAATGAACTGAAAATTTAATAAGAAAGGCCAGCATGACACATGACACAGGTGAACGGAAAGAAGGGAACTAACATTTCTTGAGCCTCTATTTTATCCCAAAAGGGATGTTTACATCTTTTTAATCCCCAAACAACCGCGTGGAATTGATATTGTTTGTATTTTCATGTTACAGATGAGTAAACAAGGCTTGGAGGGGTTGATGTTGTAAGTGGTGAGCTGGAATTTGAATCCAGATATGTCCCATTCCAGTGCTCTTTTTCCTGAGCTGTTCTTCCTACCTGCAAGTTGTTATTCCAGCAAAATTTCAAACTATATTCTAAATGAGCTCTGTGATAAGGTGGTATGTGCAGCCTGCTACGTGGCTTCCCTACTTAATCATTCTTCAGAACATCAGACCCAACTGTTTCAGTAAGGTCATCAATGTTAGAGTCACACTTAACACTAAATGGATTTGGTTACTGCCTGTCCTTGCCACCTGATGCTGCCAGGGAAAATGGAAGAAGAGCTGCTGGAAAGATTTGCTAATTCCTTTGAATAGTTTGTGACATTAGCTAAACTTTAGATTCCCAAGGGATGTGTTGATCCTATAGTTTTTTAAAAAAATACATCAAGATATACCTGGAAATAAGATAATGAGGTTTTTAGAAAATTATTTTGTTGGCATTATCTAGACTTCTCAAATAATGTATATGAAATTTAATCCCAAGTTATGAATGCTTGCATGACAGTCCACAGCATTAAGAGATTCTATTTTAAAGGCCATGTGCACAGTTTAGCAACTTGATATCAAGTGATCTTATTAGGGAGATTACATTGTAGACCTTGTGATACTAAAAGCTTTTTTAAATCATGAGCTGCTCAAAAGTAACAACTGATTGTGATATATTTATTGCAACTTTAATAACATGGAAAATTAAGTTTAAAAATTTATTCACTGCTTATCACTCTTTGTGACTTTAAGAACTCTCAACAAAACACTTGAGTAGAAATCACATAACTTACTGTACAAAACAGAAAGCAGTACTAATTAAAGTGTAATAAGCCCCTTAATGGCAGGGACAGCTTATACACATCATGTTCTAAAAAGATGGTATTGATTTCTCTAATCTGTCATAATATGTTCCAGATGTATGAACAGTGGCGGTGTGAAGGGATAGTAGACAGAGGGAGTTATTTCTCATTTTGTTTTATAATTGGATAAACTAAAATAGAGAAGTGATCTGTTGAGGTCATAGTGTTCTTGGACGCACAACACACTTTTAGCTGCATTGCACTTTCTCTCGAGCAGAACACTCATACTTTATAGCTTCAGTTTAAGGAAATAGTGCCTTCTTCTTTGTTTCCAATATACTCCAATCTGAAAGCTGCAACAGCAATGCAGCCCTCTGCTCTTGCTCCCTGACTTCTTTTATGCTGGCCTTTGGTTCAGAATGGCACATCATTCCTCGTTTTTATCTTCAGTAAATAAGATAAGAGTCTGAGAAGAGAACCACCTTAATGTTGCTGCCGTCAAAGGAACTGGATATGCCAGTTAATGGATAAGCTTCTTCCATAGTTAACACTGTCCATACTTCTCTCAATGTTGAAATCAAACAAATTAGTCAGACCAAGGACACAGAACTCAGACTCTCTGGAAAACAGCCTCTCTCCTATATTGTAGTAAATCACTAAGTTGCAATTGCTTTAAACATAGATAAATAAAAGAAACAAAAGAAAAGCAGCTTACATTCTAAAGGGAAATTAACTTACAATCACATTTTTCTAATTATAGTCCTTTCAGTTCTTTTTTCCCCTTTGAGAAGTCTTCTGTATGAGTCTGCCTTTTGGCTCCACAGTCTGCACAACCCAGAGAAAACCCTCTGATTATAGAAACTTCCATGTGGTGAGATTCTAGGTCCCCCTTTCCCCTACCCACCCCACCTCCTGCACAAATAGTTTCACCATCTGTCTATAACACTGCCTGAAATTCCATCATTAAATATATTCCTTCAGATTAAATATATACCCACTTATTTTAAAAATAATAATCACGTCATTGAACATTCCCATAAGCTGAACACAACTATTTATATTACTTTAAATTTCTCTGATATTTTCAGTGCTTCTGCAGATCTTTTTAATCATACAAACAACATGTGAATTTATCATTAGTGTGGTTGTTCATTTGGTGTTAATATATCCATATACCAACACAAGTTATATATTTATAATGTTATTTTTGTAAGTAATGTACTCTACTTTGAGGATTTATAAAGAGTAAGGAATTTGAATTGTTTTAAGTTTTGTCTTTATAAATATTTCTGCCTTAAACATTATTTTACACATTGGTTTGTTCTGCCCTTTAAAAACTATTTTCTTAAATAACCTTACATTTCCCAAAGTAGAAACTTGAGTCAAAGAATGGCAATGTTTTAATATCTCATTTCATATTTCTAATATGGTTAAAACTATTCCACTGAATGATCATATCAACTGGCAATGCTGCCAGCAACTATGAGTACCAGTTTCTCCACACTGTTGGTTGATTACTCTCATTATTAAATTTAAAAACATATATATAGTATCTACATGCATAGCTAGAACTCACAGTTGTTAGTTTTATATATTTTTAATTAGACAAGGTAATGATTTTTCAACTGTTGTTTGATTATAGCCCTTTCCTCTGGAAGGTCTAGAGTCTGGGTATTGGTCTTATAGCTCTGCATTATAATTAAAATCATATGCACATGTATGCACTTACACACACACACACACACACACACACACACTTGTACTCCATCTTATTTGTTCCTTTTCTCTGGAAAATCTTGACTAATATAGGGGCTATTATTAACAGTGTTTCCATGAATGTTCTGTATGTCTCCTGATGAGTATGAGGGAGTTAATAGAGTTACTAGGGTAAAAAGTATGCCTGTTTTCTTCTTTATGAAGTATTGCCAAACTGTTTTTGTGCCCATTTACATTCCCACCAGCACAGCTGAGTTTCCATTAAGACAAATGCTGATTGATCAACACATGGTATTGGCTATTTTAAAATTTTTGTCAATGTGATAGATAGGAAATATCTCATTGCATTTGCATTTTCTTAATCACTAATGAAGTTGAGCATGTTTTCATATGTTTATGGGCCATCTGAGTTTCTTCTTTTGTGAAATGTCTGGTCAAGTGTCTCGTGCAATTATCTACTATTTTGTCATTTTCCCACTGATTTGTAGCAGCTCTTATATACTATAGAGGTTACATCTTAGTAACATATGCTACAAATATTTTCTACTAATCTGTAACTTGTCTTTGCACTTTTTATGTTGTCTTTTGATGATCTGAAAATTATCTAAAATTCTTAATTTTAATTTAGTTTAAATTTTCAATCTTTCGCCTGTCTTTTCATACTTTGTTCAAGAAATCCTTCTGTACTCTGTTGCCATGAGGATATTTTCCTATATTATCTTTTAAATGTTTTGGTTTTGCCTCTTACTTTTAGTCTTTATTCTCCCAAAATTTTATTTTGTTTATAGTGTGAGGTAGAGACTCAATATAATTTTTTTCCCATACAGATATCTTTATCTAGTACCATTTATTGAAAAATTCGTCATTTTCCTGTCATCTGCAATACCACTTCTGCCACATATCTAGTATCTATATATGTCACTATCTGTTTCTGGGCTTTAATTCTGTTTCATAGATCTATTTGTCTATCCAGCACTAATACTATACTACCTTAAGAACCACAGCTTTATTAATGTCTTGAAAGCTGGTAGGGCAACCCCCCCAAACTCATTTGTCCTCTTCAAGAGTGTTTTGGCTATTTTTGGTCCTTTGTTACTCCATATACATTTTAGAATATGATGGTAATGTTTGACTTTTTAAACAAAATCTATCAGAGATTTGATTGAGATTGCATTGATTCTGCACATCAAATTGGGGACAACAGATATCTTTATAATATAGAATCTTCTAGTTCTATTGTTTCTTAAAAGTTTTGTATATTTTGTTAGATTAATTCATAGGTATTTTCCATTAAAAATACATAAGGATGGAATGAATATATAGAGAGAGAGGGAGGGAGAGAGAAAGAGAAAAAGAAAGAGAGAGAGTGTATGTGTTATTTGCTAACTCTAGCTGCTATACAGAAATGAAATAGAGTTTTATATTCAGTTGGTATCTGGCAACTTTTATTACATTTACATTCATTTAAAAAATTTATTGGTAGTTCATTTTGAATTTTTTTACATATTAACAGTATATTTGAAAGCAGTGAGGGTATTATCCCTCTTTCAATCCTTATTCTTTTGATATGTTTTCTTGCTTTTCTTCAGTGACTAGTACATACAGTGTAAGGTTAAACAGAAATGGGAATTCTTGTTTTGTTCCTAATCTTAGATAAAATTATTTGAATGAGTAACCACAAGATATATTTTCCTTAGTTTTATTTATTTTTAAATTAGACTGAGGAAGCTCCTTCTATTCCTAGTTAACTAGATGTTTTTATTATACATGAATGTTACTTTTTTTTTTTTTTTGTCTTTGAGACGGAGTCTCGCTCTGTCGCCCAGGCTGGAGTGCAGTGGTGCGATCTCGGCTCAAGGCAAGCTCCGCCTCCCAGGTTCACGCCATTCTCCTGCCTCAGCCTCCCGAGTAGCTGGGACTACAGGCGCCGCCACCTCGCCCGGCTAATTTTTTCTATTTTTTAGTAGAGATGGGGTTTCACCGTATTAGCCAGGATGGTCTCGATCTCCTGACCCCGTGATCCGCCCACCTCGGCCTCCCAAAATGTTGGGATTACAGGCGTGAGCCACCGCGCCCGGCCATGTTACATTTTATCAAATACCTTTTCTGCATTTATTGATTGAGATGATCGTTTAAATTTTCTCCTTTAACATGTTAACGTGGTGAATGACATTACTAATTTTTTAGTATAAACCAATCCCGAATTATTAGGATAAACCTAATTTGATATATTATTTCATACCCATTGCTGGGTATGTTTTTGGTAATATTTTATTACTGGCATATACTTTGAAGCTTATCCCTTATTTCTTTAAGAGTAGTAAACATTTTAATTTTATAGCTGGTAGTGAAATACATGTGGACATATTCCTTGTAGCTCTTGCTTGTGCTGTTTATCACTCATGGTGCTTTTGTTCACTGGTATATTTTGTTGTTTTTTTCTTGTGAGTTGTTCATTTTACTTAGTTTTATTTCTTTGAAGTCTTTGAAAACTGAGATGATGGTGGGATACTACAGATTAATTTGCATTTGTTTCTGACCAGCCATATGAAGGCACTACAAGTCTGGGATGCTCTAATTTAAATTCTTAACTTGCGGTTTTTGGTAACACACAGTTTCTGTGAATTTGTGCTACAAATTTGTGTGAGGACCATCTTGTGATTCCAAATTTTCAGCAACTATTTTTACCTCCTGTATTCTTTGCTAAAGGTCAAGGATATTTTCTTTTTAGACCTCAGGGACAGGAAAGGGATGGACTTATTTCCAGGTCATGCTTACACTGACTATTTAGAACTTGGACGTCTCAGTTCTTTTGAAGTAGGGGATGAGCTACCTTGTCTTTGTTTCCTGCTCTGTGGGCTCTGAAGATTCAGGATAACCAAGGCTCAAATTTATACAAGTTAGCAAATAGACTCAGAAAGAAAACTGGCTAAAATGCTACACTTCTCCAAGTTCCCTTCCCCTTTTAGTCCCTGGTCTGAGGCTTCCTTACTTTCTTGAACAGACAGTCCCCAATTTACAATAGTTTGCTTATAATTTTTGACTTCATAGTGGTGCAAAGGTGATGTGCATTCAGTAGAAACCATTTGAGTACCCATACAACCATTCTGTTTTTCATATTTGGTACACGAGTTAATAAATTACATAAAATATTCAACACTTTATTATAAAATAGGCTTTGTCTTAGGTGATTTTGCCCAACTGTAGGCTAATGTAGGTGTTTTAGCACCCACCTAGCTGTTTAAGGTAGGCTAGGCTAAGCCATGATGTTTGGTAAGTTAGGTGTATTAAACGCATTTTTGACTTACCATATTTTCAACTTTCAAAGGGTGTATCAGGGAATAACCCCATTATAAGAAGCATCTGTAGTTCACTGATGCTTTTAAGATTTCTTGAACACATAATCTAGAATTTCTTGTTGTTTTCTTAAAAAAGTGCAAACTAGGTGCCTAGTCATCCATATTATGTGAAATTACTATATTAAATGTTTATATCTCCATCCTATACTCTTGCTGTTATCTTCATTTTGCTATTATTGTTTATAAATATGCTCTTCCAATGCAAATATGCTTCGGAGGGACAACTCATTAACTGTGAACTTAGTTTTGTTTGAAATAGTTTTGAGATGTATTCCTCTGACAACTGTGACTAGAACTCTGAAACAGTGGGAGAATATATATATTTGTGATAAAAATAGGTAAGAAAAGAGAAGTGATTTTGAAGAATGAGATATTATTGAAGAAAAATAGACTGGAACGGTATATTACCTCTGGGCAATAGATGTTTGGGAGACACAGGGAGGCATCAGAATGGATGAGAGATATACTTAAAACTCCCAAAGATAGGAAGGCACTAAAATAAATTTCTCTTGCCTCACAATTTTGCCTAGGTTTAGTTATATAAGCATAATTAGAATAACTTACAACAGAATTCCTATGAAATTAAAAACTCTAACTCAGAAGGCAAGCCTATCTAAACTCAAGGTTTCCTGAAATACTTTGGTTTATTTCATGCACAACCTTGGTAAAATAAACAGGAAAGCATATACTTTTTTAAAAAACCTGAATATAGACATAGTTTTACTTCAAATTTTTATTCTCCCCACTGCTGCCTGTTTTTGGTCTTATTGCAATAGCTAGGACCTTCGTTACACTGCTGAGTACAAGTTGTAAGGGTGGGCCTTCACTCTTTGTTACTGATCTTAGGGGAAAAGCATTCAATGTATGATCATTAAGTGTTAGGTTAGCTCTGGGTTTTTGTAACTGCCTTTTACGAAATTGAAGAAGTTCCCTTCTATTCCTAATTTGCTAAAAGTGTTTTATAATTGGGTGATGTATTTTGAAAATGCTATTTTGCATCTATGGAAATAATCTTTTTTTTTTCTTCATTATTCTGTTAAGGTGGTTATAGTGATAAATTTGTGGGTGTTAAACCAATCTTACATTTTTGTGATATGCCCTTCTTGGTCACCGTATATTATTACTGATATATATTGCTGCAATCAATGCATTAAGTTTTCAAAGATTTTTATGTCTATGTTCATGGAAAATATTGGTAGGCAAATTTTTTCTGGTAATTTCTTTGTTAGGTTTTAGTATCAGAGTTATGGAGACCTCACGAACAAGTAGGAAAGTGTTCCCTCCTTCTGTTTTTTATAAGAGTTTGTGTAAGATTAGTGTTATTTCTTCAGTGAATGTTCATCAGCGAAACCATCTGAATCTAGACTTACACTGTGGAATATTTTAATTTCAAAATGGATACAGGACTATTCATATTTTGTTTAATCTGTATTGACTTTGGTAAATTGCATTTTCAAAGAACTTATCCATTTTATTTAAGTTGCCATATTTTTAGCATAAAATATTAATAATCGTATCTTATTATCCTTTTCATGCCTGTAGAATTTATAGTGATAACCTCTCTTTTATTTCTGATACTGGTGATTTATGTTCTATTCTTTTTTTTAAAGACACATTTATTCTGCGTCATGATCAGATTATTGCAATCAACAGCATGGGTGCAAAAAAAAAAAAATCTACATTAAAACCCATTGTTGGAATGCTGTACATTTTCCACAGAATAAAAACTAAAATAACTTGTTATACAATTAGTCACAAATACAGTCCTCAAGTTTTTTGCCCATACACGAGTATTTATCTAAAACGCTTCTTTTTTTTTGTAGCAGCTAGGCCCTGCCAGCACTGTGCTTGGTTGAGTTCACAAACCTGTTGTAATCTGTAGCTTCTGTGTCCCTTCTCTGGCTTTCTTCTCCTGCTCAGCTTTGTTTCCTGGTAGTAACTAAAATCTTCTCCCACTGTTGTAGCTACTGCTGCTACTGAAATTGACATAGCCACCTTGGTTTTGTGGTTTGGCAAAGTATTGGCCTCCACCATAATAGGGGCCAGTGCTTCTGCTTCCAAAGTTCTTCCCTTCATGGGTCCAGAATTTGAAGACTAATTGTTGTAATTGCCAAAATCATTGTAGCTTCCACCATCTTCAAAATTGCTTATCAATCACCAAATCCATTATAGCCATCCCCACTGCCACCATATCCACCATGACCACAGCATTGAAGTTTCCTCCACAATCAAAGTTGTCATTTCCACTGAAGCCACCTCCACAACCACCACCAAAGTTTCCAGAACCACTTCATCCTCTTTGGTTGGGTGAAGCACTATCCACCTCTTGTTTTGGCAGGGCTTTCCTAACTTCACAGTTGTGGCCATTCACACAATGGTATTTCTGAATGACAATTTTATCCACGGAGTCATGGTCATCAAAGGTTATAAAGGCAAAGCTCCTTTTTTTGCCACTGCCTCAATCAGTCATAACTTCAATCACTTCAATTTTTCCATACTGTTCAAAATAATCTCTCAGGTGATGTTCTTCAATGTCTTCTTCAATGCCAGCAACAAGTACCTTTTTCACAGTTAGGTGGGCACCTGGTCTTTGAGACCTTCTCTTGAGACAGCCCTCTTTGGTTCCACAGCTCTCCCATCCACCTTGTGTGGCCTTGTATTCATGGCTGCATCCACCTCCTCCACAGTGGCACAGGTGACAAACCCAAAGTCCCTGGAGCTCTTGGTGTTGGGATCTCTCATGACCACACAGCCTGTGAGCATTCCCCATTGCTCAGAAGGGTTCCTCAGCCTCTCATCAATCATATGAAAGCTCAACACTCCAGTGAAGAGCTGCTCAGGCTCTTTAGGAGACTGATTTAGACATGACGGTGGCGGTGGGAAGAGAGACTTTAGCAATTCTTCCTTGGTGGCGACCACAGGCAGAAAGAAGTAAGCTAACGAATGTATCCTTATGTTATATTCTTAATCCATTTTAGGATTTATCAATTTTGTTGATAACTTCAGATAGTCAACTTTTGGATTTCTTTCTTGCTTTTTTTTTTTTTTTTT
>NW_016816502.1:269775-287944 GCF_001698545.2 Rhinopithecus bieti | reverse complement strand
GCCATTCTCCTGCCTCAGCCTCCCGAGTAGCTGGGACTACAGGTGCCCGCTACCTCGCCCAGCTAGTTTTTTGTATTTTTTTTAGTAGAAACAGGGTTTCACCGTGTTAGCCAGGCTGGTCTCGATCTCCTGACCTCGTGATCCGCCCGTCTTGGCCTCCTAAAGTGCTGGGATTACAGGCTTGAGCCACCGCGCCCGGCCAATTTTTGTAATTTTTAAGTAGAGATTGGGTTTCACCATGTTGGTCAGGCTGGTCTTGAACTCCTGATCTCAAGTGATCTATCCACTTCAGCCTCCCAAAGTGCCAGGATTACAAGTATGAGCCCTCGCACCCGGCCAACTTTTGGATTTCTGAATATTCTTTATTGTTTTTCTGTTTTTAAGTCTTTTTCAAAGTTTTGAACTGAATATATATTCTTCCTATCATTCATAAAATATATTAATACTGTGTTAGTCCATTCTTGCACTGCTACGAAGAAATACCTGAGACTAGGGGCTGGGCGCAGTGGCTCACGCCTGTAATCCCAACATTTTAGGAGGCTGAGGCGGGCGGATTATTGAGGTCAGTAGTGCAAGACCAGCCTGGCCAACATGATGAAACCCCCTCTTTACAAAATTACAACTAGCCGTGCATGATGGCAGGTGCCTGTAATCCCAGTTACTTGGGAGGCTGAGGTGGAAGAATCGCTTGAACCCAGGAGGCAGAGGTTGCAGTGAGCCAAGATCGCGCCATTGCAGTCCAGCCTGGGCGACAATACAAGACTCCATCTCAAACAACAACAACAAACGAAATACCTGAGACTGGGTAACTTATAAAGAAAAGAAGTTCAATTGGCTCTTGGTTTCACAGGCTGTACAGGAAGCATAGGGGCTTCCAGGGAGGCCTCAGGAAATTTACAATCACGGCAGAAGGCAAAGGGGGAACTAGCACTTCACATGGCCATAGCAGGAGGAAAAGTGAGAGGTGGGAGGTGCTACATACTTTTAAATAAGCAGATCTTGCAATATCTCACTCTCGCTATGATAACACCAAGGGGGATGGTGTTAAACCATGAGAAACTACCCCCATGATCCAATCACCTCCCACCAGACCCCACCTCCAACATTAGAAATTACAATTCGACATGAGATTTGGGTCGGGACACAGATCCAAACCATACAAGTAATGTAAGTACCTGAGAAGAGGATCTCACCTCTTGTGTTCAGTATTATGGAAGTAGGTAGCCTTAGATAAAATTCCCTGGAAGCAGAATCTGAGACAGAGATTTGGGTGGATGTGTTTTATTGAGGGACTCCTTGGGAACAACCTGTAAGTGAGGGAGAGGAGCATGATAGGGAAGGGAAAAGAGCTGCCAAGCAAGGATTTGGTCTTAGGTAAAGTCTAGTCCTGGCCCAATCCTCAGAAGAGAGGGATCTGAAATACAAACAGGGCAGCAGAGTTGTCATCCCTGGTGGCAAGGGCTGGACTTCTATGCCATCGTGTCAGTTGGCCACTGTTGTGGGTCATCTATGGAGGGAGCATAACTTCCCTAGTGAGTTGGCTCCCATCAGTTGATGGCAATTCTCTGGAGAAGAGGACTAGCTGTAAGCTATGACCAGCCACCACTCACAAGACCTCGGGGATAGAAGCTTTAACCAAGTGAACAGGATCTGGGCAAGGCACCATAGTATCAACCATAACTCTGATAGTAAACATAGAGTCCTAGGCAAATAAAATAGAATTTGCAGGTGGGGGAAGTGCTTTGAATATATAATATAATACCTTGTAGCCAATATATTTTTGATAGTGTTTGAAGAACTATGCCAATAATAATCCTTGTTCAGGGGAATAATACCCTCACAGATGAATAAGACTTGATATAAGAAAGAAATAGAATACAAAGTTGGTATATTTGTTAGGGCTGGCTATATTGTTATAAATTTTAGACCCCAAACATGTAATGGCTCTAAAGTTTACTTCTCTCTCAACAGTCCAGGTTGATGTGGGGAGTGGAGAAACTAGAGGAAAGGGCCCTCCTTTACACAATCATTCATGCACCTGAGCTGACTGCAGCTCTGCAATCTTCAAGACGTGATTTCTAAGACTGTCATGAGTATTGCCATCCAGCTGGCTGGGTGTATTAATTATCTGCTGCTGCATAACAAACTTAGCAGCTTAAAATAACAATTAATATTTATTATCTCACTGTAATTTTGGATCAGAAATTTGGAAGTGGCTTAGCTGAATGGTTCTGGCTCAAGGTCATTCATGAATTTGCCATCAGGTGTGTTTTGTGGTAAAGTCATAAGAGGGCTTGACTAGGGCTGAAGTATCTGCTTCCAATGTGGCTTCCTTAGTCCTGGCTATAGGCAGCTGGCTTTGGTTTCTTGACACTCAGGCCTCTTTATAAGGGCTGTTGGAACGTCCTCATGACATAGCAGCTGACTTCCCTCAGGAAAGTAATTTAAGAGACCAAGATGAAAGCCTAAACGTCCTTTATGACCTTGACTTGGAAATCACATTCCATTATTTCTGCACTATCTTGTTCATTACACAGGTCTGCTATATTCAGTGGAGGAGGGAATTACACAGGGACATAAATACCATGAGCCAACAATCACTGAGAGCCATCTTGGAGGTGGGCTATCATCTTAGAGGAGCACGTGTGGGAGGTTTTTAAGGACAAATCCTATTTGCATTCCATTGGAGTACACTTACTCACATGGCTACATCTAATAGCAGGAGAAGCAAGGATATGTTGTATAGTTGGTTAGTCATGTGCCTTTTATTACAGTGGAAGGAGGAGGGAAATATTTAAATGCACATCTGGCAGCTTCTGCTACAATTGGGAAAATGAAACAGGAAGAAAAAATCTTCAAGACATGAATAACTAAAATAACAACAACAAAAGTTGACGTTAGTGAGCAAATTTCTGTATGTACCCAAACCTCCATAATGCTTAATTTTTTTTTTCTGATTTTATAAAATTGTTTTTGTCTATAGAATCTCACAGGCAAAAGCTCTTAAATTCTGATAGATTGTTTTTAAAAATCCAACCTCTTAGTCATGGCCTTAACAAATGTTTTCAATTTACTTTAAGTAACTGACTTTTTAAAATAGTGCAAAAAAATACTAATGTCCATTAGTGAAATCCCAGACACATATACAACAGGGAAAATAAAATTTGTCTACACACTCGCTGCCTGGAAAATTAGTAATCAAGGTGCAAAATATTCTACCCCTTCTTTGAGAATCTCCCCTGCAGAAATGTTTCCTATGCACTGACATAGGTCAGAGACCAGGTAATTCTCACTGCATTTCCTATTAAAACAGTAAAATCTGAGATAGAAGATTAAATATTGAACCAAAAGATTTTTTAAATTAGTTTTGCTTAATGAGAAAGAGATCATCTCAGTTGTAACAAGAACCTCAAGTGAAAAATATTTTTCTTCCTAATTTGTCCCAAACATTCTACTTTGGCTTTAAGTCAGATTCTGCGTCAATGAACTAGAATTCAGAATGTCATTGATTTTTCCTAAACATTTAACAACTCAGAGCTAGTCTTGCCCACATTTCCACTGAAGGTAGTATATATTCATTCTTTTTAAAGTAAGTTTGCTTGACCACATTTGATTGGAATGATAGAAGTAGCACATTGTAAAAACTTCTGTATCCTCTGAATTGCTGCGTCCTTAAGAAAGCAATAGCCTTATTTCAGGGTCTATCAGTTTTTTGTAATGGAGACATGTGTAAATCAGGTGGCAAAATTCTTGTCAATGATTATGATCACTCTGTGACATTTTGACTCATGATAAAAAGCCAAATATTCATTATGTATTTTCTATAGAATTTAGTAACATTTAGCTCAAAACAAGGAGCAGCTGTGAGGGAGTAGAATGTACACAAGATATCGAGTTGGGAATCTTGACTCTATCATTTATTAGCTTTATCGTATCACTTATTATATGGGCAAGCCATATAATTGGTTTTTTTTGGGGGGGTGGGGGGACGGAGTCTCACTCTATCACCCAGTCTGGAGTGCAGTGGCGCGATCTCGGCTCACTGCAAGCTCCGCCACCCGGGTTCAGGTCATTCTCCTGCCTCCGCCTCCCGAGTAGCTGGGACTACAGGCGCCCGCCACCAGGCCCAGCTAATTTTTTGTATTTTTAGTAGAGACAGGGTTTCACCGTGTTAGCCAGGATGGTCTCGATCTCCTGACCTCGTGCTCCACCCACCTCGGCCTCCCAAAGTGCTGGGATTACAGGCGTGAGCCACCACGCCTGGCCTGTAATTTCTTACATGGGCAAGTCATCTAGTCTGTTTGAGTTCCAGTTTCCTCATATAAAAACAAATACTAATAACCCTCTAAGACTGTGTATGGATTAAAAGAGGGAAAAATGTGAAAGAACTTAGCCAACATTGATATGGTACATAAAGGTTTTGTTTATTGGTCCTTTAATCCTGTTAATCTAAAAATAGAATTTCATAGATGGGAAAATTCAGACAGAGAAGTCAAGTAACCTGTTTAAGATCATATATCCAAGAAATGTTCTAGTGCACTTATCACTACACTGTGCTCATATCAAAGTCTCTTGCAGGGGACAGATGAACCAATTAATTGCAAGAGAATGTGTATGGGACCTAACTGGTTGGTTATACATGTGTAGTGGGAGTTGGGGGTACTACAATGTGGAGTATTTTAGCACCCTGAGGAAAAGCTTAGTCCAAATTGGTTATATATGAGAAATTTGCTCAGTCCTGAAAGTAGGTATATTTCCCAATGTCCACTTTAGATTCAGCCAAAGAGGAAAATGAAAAAGGACAAAACTTTCAGAAGGCAGATCCAGGGGCTATAGAGACCAATGAGTAAAAGGAGCATCTCAAAATCAGAATTAATCAGGTAACACTCCTCAAACACAGGTAGGGGGCCCTCAAAAGTTGTTCCCAACAGGATTTCAGAATTCTATAGACATGTATTTGCTGTGTGTTTTCCATTTTCCCCAAGGAGAATATTACAATTATCCTGTTCATTTATCAGCCCTTACGTTATCAGGTGACAGAAGGCAGAAAATTTGTCTTTTTTATTTCACGGGTGTAAGTAGAATCTAGAGAAGCAGATCATGATTAGAAACTACCATACCTCACCCAGATGTCACAGATTATGACCTTGATGCTGTGCTTGCCTAGGACTTTGGGGCTTTCTCCCTTAGGGAGTGGGTGGGTATATTTTGCATCTGAGAAATAGAGCAAATCAAACATTTGGTGACCAAAAGGCATGTAGCCATTAGAGCTGTTTTAAATATTCTAGTTCTTCTTCCAGGGATATGATGAAACTGTACTTTCCTGCCCCTTGAAGTTAGACATAGACAGGTAATTTACTTTGGCCAATGAAATGTGAGTGGAAATGATATGTGTCACTTTCAGGCAAAATTCATTTATTCACATGTTTCTCTTCTCTCCTGCCGTAGTGATCACAGAAACACATGTATAGATGGAAACTCTTTCAGCCTGGGTCCTTGAGTCACTAAGAGGAACAGAGACTTCCTTGCTGACCTGAGTTCTCCATGTAGAGTGAGCAAGAAATAAATATTTATTGTGATCAAGTCTCTGTGATATGAAAGTTGTTTGTTACTGCAGTAAAAGGCAGTAGACTTTTATTAATACAAGCACACATTTTATTAATTCATTGAAATTATTTCCTTCACAAAGACAAATAGGATCAATGTCAATCAACCTGAGATAAAGTGTTATTGTTTTTTTTTTTTTCTATAACCAACCTAATACATTGTATTTCCCAGTACTAGGTAAAACTGTTGACCAAAAATTTAATAAAGTCAACTATCTCACCTCAGCAGCCCAGCACCACTGAATTGGAAAGAGTTTCATAGAGAAGTCTAGGGTTGGTTCAGCAGAAGAGGCACTTTGAGGAGGCCACAAGTAACTCCTCTGTGGCAGCAAAGAAGAGTGAAAGACAGAAGAGAAAAACACTGAAATTATGAGGGCCTCAATGAAAGTTCACCCTGTCCTTTATTAAAAAAAAAAAAAAATGACTGCTTAGCTTTTAATTTGTGGGTTTCAGGGTAACCAGGAGAGGTTCTGGAATATATTTGTTTTGTTTTGTTTTTGCTTTTTGGGACAGCGTCTGGCTCTGTCACTCCAGCTGAAGTGCAATGGCACGATCTCGGCTCACTGCAGCCTTGACCTCCTGGGCTCAAGTGATCCTCCCACTTTAGCTTCCCAAGTAGCTGGGACTACAGGCACATGCCACCATGGCGGGCTAATTTTTGTATCTTTTTGTAGAGACAGGATTTCAGCATGTTGCCCGGGCTGGTCTCAAACTCCTGGGCTCAAGTGTTCTGCCTGCTTCAGCCTCCCAAAGGGCTGGGATTATAGGCATGAGCCCAGTTCTGGAATCTTTTTTAAAAAGCTCCAGATTCTTTTTTTTTTTTTTTTTTGAGACAGAGTCTCACTCTGCCACCCAGGCTGGAGTGCAGTGGCACAGTCTCGGCTCACTGCAACCTCAGACTCCTGGGTTCAAGCGATTCTCCTGCCTCAGCCTCCCGAGTAGCTGGGACTACAGGTGCGTGCCACCAAGCCCGGCTAATTTTTTGTATTTTTTCAGTAGAGACGGGGTTTCACCATGTTGACCAGGCTAATCTTGAACTCCTGACCTGAGGTGATCCACCCGCTTTGGCTTCCCAAAGTGCTGGGATTACAGTTGTGAGGCACCATGCCCGGCCAATAAAAAAAGCTCCAGATTCTTAAAGCGAACCCAGGAGTGAATAGAAGGCATTCTGGGAAGGCAGGGGTGGAGTTACCATGAAGCTCATAAGGCATAAACTTTAGGACCCCTCACTTGCACAGGTCCTTTCTAAGGTCCTATGAGGGGACCTAGCAATTTTGTAATTGTAATTTTTTAAAGGACTGCCCCCTAAATTATATGAGCTTCAGGTCCATGCAACTTGTGTCGCCTCTGTATAGAGGCAGTAAGCTGGCATGGAAAGTCTTGTCACAGCTTCAGGCACTGGGAGACCAGTAGAGGACACTCCATATTAGGAAATTAATCCTTCCCTGGGGAAAGGGGGCTTGAGCACAGGACCAGCTATACAATTGCAAGGCTTGGTACAAAATGAAAATGTGAGGCTTTTTGTCCAGGAAGCAGGAAACATGTATTGTTACAGGAACTAATACATAAATCTTTTTCCTTTCTTCCACTTTCTCTCTCTCAACCTGTCATGGTATTTTCAATTTGCCGTTTAATGTTATGTTCCTGCAGGCTTGGTGCGAATGGAGATCTTCTCAAGCAGCCAGGGGGACCCTGCCCCAACACGATACACCAACTACTGGGTTTGTCCTCCCACCAACCACTAAACCAATGCTTTGCCCACAGTCAGGGTGAGAAATTTAAGTCAAGCATTTCTCCTTCTCACCAGCCTGCTGCCACAATCCACAATGAACAGGAGAACCTCCAGATATACCAGATACCTGGATGAGGGTGAGGCTAGAGGCTCATTCGGCCAAGTTCTTGCCTAATATACTGTGGCACTGTCAGTACAGGATGAAGATGGCACTGCCCATGCCCAACTGGTCCCAAACCTCCCCATGCCTACACCCAGGGGGTGATGGGTGATAGCTGTCACTGGGTGGGGACAGTAAGAGGGAGGCTGGATGAGTCTCTGGGCATCCAGGGGGAATAGGGAGTGGGCAGTGAAAAAGCTGTTTGGGAAGGTGGTGGGAGGCAGGACTGGGCATGAGCCCAGGCTCCAAGCCCCAGGTACATGCTCCATTGTCTTATCAGACTTCACTTACCAAACATAAATTTGAAGATTAAAGTATTAAGAACTTTAAGATGGTGACAACAGAACATTAAACCCCAAGCATAAAGCCCCCTTCTGAGCCTGAGGCCTTATGAGACTGTGCCCATGAAGGAAGCCTTGCTTGAGAGTTTAGTACTCTCAAGTGTTAAACACATCTTTTGGGCTGGGGGTCTAGTTGCTAATTCCTGGACAATAATACTTACATTTAAAAAAATATGTGCATCAGATAAATAGAGATGTTAGTAAAAGTCTTAGCGTGGTTCTTCAAGACCATCGCAAGATTGCCATCTCTTTCTGGCCAAGGTTCAGGACAGGATTGAGATACTAAAAGTTGCCTTTAGTGGGGGCATTATGGCCCAAATCAGTGCAAATAGCCCCAAACCAAACCACTAAGTCCAACTGGTCGGGCAGAGAGAAGAGGTTAATGTGGGAGTCTGAATCATTGGGGAAAAGAGAGGAGTTGGTGGCTGAGGGGACCAATGAGGCTGCAGAGGAGGATGGATGCCTTTTTCTATAAGGGTTTTTTCTGTGGCCCTTTGATCATTATGTGAGCAAGCTAAATGAATTAAAATCAGACAATCTGAAAATCGAAAATGAAATGACATTTGTACACTGAGGAAGGTAAGAAAAAATGCACTCATTACCCCTTTCAGATTATGTCAATAAACTGGGCATTTTTGGTTTGAGTTAATGTAGGACCATGTAGGGTCTTTAGTCCCATTTTCTGTTGCCTATAACAGAATACCTGAAACTGGGTAATTTATAAGAATATATTAATTTCTTACAATTCTGGAGGTTGAGAAATCCCAGGTTGAAAGGCCATATCCAGTGAGAGGCTTCTTGCTGGTGGGAACTCTCTGAAGGGTCCCAAGGTAAAGGAGGTTATCACCTGGTAAGGAAGCTGAGTGTGCTAACACACTGGCTCAGATCTTTTTCTCTTCTTATAAAGCCACTGGTTCTCTTTTCATGATAACACATTAATCCATGAATACATTAAGCCATTCATGAGGGCAGAACCTTCATGATCCAATCACTTCTTAAGGGCTCCACCCCATCTCTCAATACTGCTACATTGGGGGTTAAATTTCAACATGAATTTTGGAGGGGCTATTCAAACCATAGCAATAAGAACTATGTAAAATAATAAAGGTGGTATATAATTGTGGAAAGCTTCATCCATTTATAAAAAAAATTTGCTGATTTCCTCCAGTATACCAGACCTGTTGTATATGTTGGGGATGCAGCGGTGACCATGAAAAACAGAGTCTTGATATCTTGAAGCTCACCTTCATCTTCTGATACAGCTCTCTCTATATTTGAAACATGATCATCTATATATTTAAGGTGATTATCAAAACCATACGTATTTGAGTTGGGGGTATGCTTTATTGTTCTCAGTTTTCCTAGCACCTAATACCCTGACTGACACACAGAAAGTACAAAAAGGTATTTGTTGATGGTCCGGGCACGGTGGCTCATGCCTGTGATCCCAGCACTTTGGGAGGCTGAGGTGGGTGAATCACTTGAGGCCAGGAGTTTGAGACCAGTCTGGCCAATACACTGAAACCCCGTCTCTACTAAAAATACAAAAAATTAGCTGGGCGTGGTGGCACACCTGTAATCCCAGTTACTCAGGAGGCTGAGGCACAAGAATCACCTGAACCTGAAAGGCAGAGGTTGCAGTGAGCCGAGATTGCGCCACTGCATTCCAGCCTGAGTGATAGAACAAGACTCTGTCTCAAAAAAAAAAAAAATTGTTGATGGAATAAATGAATTCATTTGCAGTAAGAATAACATAACTCATAAAATGCATCCAAAATACACATGTTGTTAATTTAGTATGACTAAAACTTCATGAAACCAAAATTCTTCTCATATATTCTGAAATGTAGCACCAAAAAAGTACTTTGATTAATGAAATTATGTAGAAAAATATACCTAAAAAGGATATATTCAGAGATTTGTCAGGAGTTATTTTCATTTTCTTCCATTATGGCTATTTCTTTGTGCCAAAAATTTGCTGTTAGAAGTTGTTTTTAAAAATGGAATCTTTAAGTGGTAGATTCAATCCAGCTGGCTTCAAATGGTACAGGGTGGTGGTATTGGGGGGAGGGTCACAGATGGCCAGATCTCTAGGGAATTCTATGACCTCAGTGATGACTGACTAAAATTCCTGGACTTTTCTTGTGAGAGGAATTCTACAATTAATAATTATTGATAATTATCAATTATTGTTCCCTGATAATTATCATTACTTTTTATTGAGGTAAAATTCACATAAGATAAAATTATTTTGAAGCGTGCAATTCAGTGGCTTTGAGTACATTCACAATGTTGTACAACTATCACCTCTCTCTAGTTTCAAAACATTTTCATCGCCCCGAAAGAAAACCTCATACCCATTAAGCAGTCACCCTGAGAATTATTTAATCTCTGGCTCCACATAATAAGCAGCAGTCCTATCAGCTCTATAATAGAAAAATAACAGGAAAAGTATTTTCCTCCAAAAAGTATAAAAATTGTAAATTTAATAATAGAGTTCGCAAGACCAGTCAAGGGCTAGCCTGTGATCCTTCGAGTGGTGCCCTGGTGACCTCTGATGCTGAACATATGGACACGGTCTAACCTCCAGAGGGGCAGCAGGTATATCTCTGCATAGGCCTCTGAGAAAGCTACCTGGGATGATCCTGGAAGGCCAAAATGTCAAGTGAGTTTTTAAGTGTATTTAAGGTTTTCAGACTTATGTGATTTTTGAATTGTCAAACACCAGGCAAAGAGTAGATATGGTAAGTGATTAAAAAAGCAGATTAAATATAAATGGACTGGAGTGTGAAAAAAGCCACAAACACTACACACTGACAGACTCTAGGAAATTCCTCTTCACAACCTTGACTTTCTTGATGAGGAATGTGTGCTGGTAAAAGGGCTTACGTTTATTTAGGGGATGGACCGAGAGGCTTCCTGAGGAAAAAATCTATTTTAAAGTTAAGACCATGAAGGAAGAGTTTGGGCTGGAAACAAAGGCTAAGTCACCAAAGGGGTGTGATCTTTCTGATTCCAGGGTTATATCATCATTCAGATTACTTTCCTAGCCCAGATTCTCTTTGAGGTCATGTTTGAATGGGGCAGAGTAGGAACATGGCAAATAAAAAATTGAAAATGGAAAGAGCTACTTATCTAAGAAGGAGTCCTGACTAGGCTAAGGTAGCTTATCCACTCAGCAAAGATGTGTGGAAAGCACTATGTGCTGGGAATTTGTTAAACATGAAAGATACAATAGTAAACAGGACAGATACACTCCCTGTCTCCAAGAATTTTACAGTCTAAAGGTAGATATTTAAAATAGGACTACATAAATATTGATTACAATAAAGACTACAAAGGAATAGTTCACTAGGCAATGGCAGTGTTTAATGGTGGAAATCTAACCCGGTCTGGAAGGACAGGAAAGACTTCCCTGAGGAGACACTTCAGCTGAGATCTGAAGAATAAAGAGTGGGGAAGGCAAGAGGGTGGGGACAGTAGGCACAGTGTGTGTAAATGTTTTGAGGTGGGAGGGGCTTGAGTTTGAGGCCAGTAGGCTTAAGCATAGGGGCCAAGAAGAAAAGCAGCAGAACAGTTTATGAAGGGCCTGGCTCCTTCCCTGCACTTGTGAAGTGTCCTGCCAGCAAGCAAACCAGCTACAGGCAGGGCAGAGAGACCTTCACTGTTGTAAGGTTGTGGGGTATGAACTGAACTGGGGCCTTGAGGGGCTTGGTAAATGGATTAGGCAGGTGTCTCGTTACCCCTCTAGCTAGATGCACTGGGCCTTCTGTGTGGCCATGTCACATGCCTCTAGTTTCTATGCAACATTGTCCCAAAGACATGGATTCAATCCCTTCCAGAAACTCCAAAATTATTCTAGACTCTGGATCAAGTCTCAGACCAGGAACCACAGCTAAGGCATGTGGTGCTGACAGGGTTGGCGTACTGCCTGGTTAACAATTTTGGCTCAATTCAGGGGCACATGTGTTTGTTCATCTGCATGGGAAACCCCTCACAACATTGACTCTTCTGTTGTAGGAAGGATGCAGCCATGCTTGTGCTTTACCTAGCAGAAACATTTTACCAGGAATGAGCTGCATAAAGAGCCATAAATATCTCAGTCACATCAGGGCCAGGCTTCCTATCAGATATTTGGGTAGAACTACTATGGGTAGGGACAGCACCTCCAACAATCCATAGCTCCAGGGAGCCTCAAAAGTTGTCCATCTTGTTTAGAGCACTAGCACCTAGCACAGGTGCATTTTAGGAAATCAAGAAATATCATTGTAACAGATGAGTGGAGGCAGAGCACAGAGCAGGCAGTTCTACTAAAGCAGTTCCCAGCTAACCCAAAAGATTAGCATTCTTTGCTCGCAGAGATGTGAAAACCCAGCAGCTAAATCAGTGAGTCTCATCCCTCCCTGTACATATACATTACATACATATACAGTTTTATTTAAGATATGTTTTAAAACTATATTTATAAAGAAATTAGGCTGGAAGTAAATATGCCTAAATATTAACTTTTTTGGGGGGGGGGTGATCAGGATCTTGTGCTAGTTATCACCCGGGCTAGAGTGCAGTGGCACGATCATAGCTTACTGAAGCCTTGAATTCCTGGGTTCAAACGATTCTCCCACCTCAGCTTTACATTTGGCTGGAACTATAGGCATGTACTACCATGCCTAGCCAATATTAATTTTTTGACAATAGGATTAAGTATAGTTATCTTACTCTGTTGGATTTCTGTATTCCAAGGTAGGAATGTTACTTAAGAAAAAAACAGCTTTACTGAAGTATAACTGGCATACAATAAAATGCAGATGTTTAAAGTCTCACTATGAAAAAATTTAACACATTAATACACCTGTGAAAACATCACCACAATCAAGATAGTGAATATATGGATCACTCTCAAAAGACTCTTCTTGTCAAAATACACATAGCCATAAAATTTACCATCCAAACCCTTTTTTTTTTTTTTTTTTTTTTTTTGAGACGGAGTCTCACTCTGTCGCCCAGGCTGGAGTGCAGTGGCCGGATCCCAGCTCACTGCAAGCTCCGCCTCCCGGGTTTATGCCATTCTCCTGCCTCAGCCTCCGGAGTAGCTGGGACTACAGGTGCCCGCCACCTCGCCCGGCTAGATTTTGTATTTTTTTAGTAGAGACGGGGTTTCACCGTGTTCGCCAGGATGGTCTTGATCTCCTGACCTCGTGATCCGCCCGTCTCAGCCTCCCAAAGTGCTGGGATTACAGGCTTGAGCCACCGCGCCCGGCCCCAAACCCTTTTAAGTATACAGTTCAGTGTTATTAAATATAGTCATAAAGTTATGCACCATCACCACCATATAACTCCACAACTCTTTTCATTTTGTAAAACTGAAACTCCATACCCATTAAATAATAACTCCCATTCCCTTCTACCGCCAGCCCATGGAAACCACTATTCTACTTTCTATGATTTTGACTACCTAAGTTCATCTTGTCCTTTTCTAATGCTACCTTCTTGCCCCACCCTCACCCCATCTGCCAGACAACCACTGATCTGTTTTATATCACTATAGATTAGTTTTTGTTCCTAGAATTTTATATAAGTGGAGTTACAAAGTATGTACACTTTCTGTCAAGTCTGGCTTCTTTCATACAATAGAATTACTTTGAGATTCCTCCATGTTGTTGTTTGTATCAATAATTATTACTTTTTATTGCTGAGTAATATTGCATTGTATATATACTTAATTTGCTTATTCAATCATTGTAGATGGACATTTGAGTTGTTTCTAGTTTTGAGCTATTACAAATAAAGCTGCTGTGAATATTCATGTATAAGTCTTTGTGTGGATGTAAGTTTTCATTTATCTTAGGCAAATACCTAGGAGTTGAATGGGTCATTTGGTGGATGTACGGCTTAACTTTTTAAAAAGCTGCTGAGCCATTTTCCAAAACAACAATAACATTTACATTTTCATCAGCATTGTATGAGAGTTCCTGTTGTTCCATAACCTCTCCAAAACTTAGTATGATTAGTCTTTTTAATTTTAGACATTCTAGTGGGTATAGGTATATAATTGTGGTCTTAATTTGCATTCTGTAATGACCAATGATGATGAACATCTTTTTATGTGCTTATTTGCCATCTGAATATCTTCTTTGGCAAAAAGTCTGTTCAAATATCTTATCTATAGGTTTATTTGTGTATGTGTGTTCTTATTGTTGAGTTTCAAGAATTCTTTATGTATTCTAGATAGAAGTCCTTTATTTGAGATGTGATATGCAAATATTTTATCTTGGTCTGTGTGGCTTTTCACTCTCTTTGATGTCTCTATGAGCAAAATGTCTCAATTTTGATAAAAGCTTAATTCATCAAAATTTTTAAATGTATCATCTCTTTCATGTGGTATCAAAGGAAGCTTTGTTTAGCCCAAGGTTACCAAGATTTTCTCCTAATTTTTCCTTACAGAAGTTTTATAGTTTTAGTTCAGTTGAGGTTGATGTCTAGGAAAATAACAAAAAAAGAAAAAAAGAAAAAATTTAAAATCAACAAAAAAGAAGTTTTATATTTTAGGTTTTATATTTAGTTCTATGATCAATGAGTTGATTTTATTTACCTTCCATGGTATGGACCAAAGTTCATTTATTGTGCATATAAATGGTTCCCCATTTTTCTAAAGTACCCTTTTTGTTGAAAACAACTATTGGCTTTTTTCCTTGGGAATTGGGAACTTTGTACTTTTTGTTTTAAAAAAATTCAATGGAACCCATTACCCATGGTGTAGCCCTTATTTTTCTTGAAGGTCTTATTTATACCAATTGAAACTATTTTGGACTTTTTTTTTTTTTTTTTTTTTTTGAGGACGGAGTCTCGCTCTGTCGGCCCAGGCTGGGAGTGCAGTGGCCGGATCTCAGCTCACTATAAGCTCTGCCTCCCGGGTTTATGCTATTTCTCCTGCCTCAGCCTCCCGAGTAGCTGGGACTTACAGGCGCCCACCACCTTCGCGGCTACTAGTTTTTTGTGTTTTTTAGTAAAGACGGGGTTTCACCATGGTTAGCCAGGATGGTCTCGATCTCCTGACCCTCGTGACCGCCTGTCTCGGTCTTTCCAAAGTGGCTGGGATTACAGGCTTGAGCCATTGTGCCCGGCCCTATTACTATTTTTATGCCACTATCTTTAAGGTCTTTAAGTCAGACAGTATAGTGCCGCCATTTTTGTTCCTTTTTTTTCTTTTTTCCAAATTGTTTTGGCTATTCCAGGTCCTCTGCATTTTTATGAGTGTTAGAGTCAATCTGTCAACTTTTTTAAACTCTGCTGAAATTTTGATAGCGGTTGCATTGGATTTATAATTGAATTTGGGGATAATTTGATGTCTTAAAAAATATTAAGTCGTCGGGCCGCCGGTGGCCTCAAGCCTGTTAATCCCAGCACTTTGGAGGCCGAGGCGGGCGGATCCACAAGGTCAGGAGATCGAGACCATCCCTGGCTAACACGGCTGAAAAACCCCGTCTCTACTAAAAAATACAAAAAAAAAAAAAAACTAGCGGGCGAGGTGGCGGCGCCTGTTTAGTTCCCAGCTTACTCCGGAGGCTGAGGGCAGAGAGAATGTCATGAAACCCAGGAGGCGGAGCTTGCAGTGAGCTGGAGATCTGGCCAGTGCACTCCAGCTGGTGACAGAGCGAGACTCCGTCTCAAAAAAAAAAAAAAAAAAAAAAAAAATTAAGTCTTCAATCACTTGGGTATTGGTTACTCCAAGCCAATTGAATCAGAATCTCTGGGGATGAGACAAGCCATCACATTTTCTAAGAAATTCTCCTGGTGCTTTTAATGTGCAGCCAGAGTTGTGAACCCTGAGCTCTGGCATCTGTCTTGTAGGGAGCTCTGCCTGCTTAATGCTCCCAAAGGAAATGAATTATGTTGAATAACACAAGGAATAATTGAAGGAAATAGTGACACTGAGCTTAGAGAAAAACTTTCAAGGAGACATGGACTTGAAAGGTTATCATATACGAGAGGAATTAGATTCTTGCAAACCCAACAGACAGAAACTTCAGGGAATCAGACATTATCTTAGCCCAAGGAGGTACTTTCAACAGTCAATGATGTCCTCAGAAACAATGGGTTTTCTAGGAGGGGAGATCTCTTTGGTTCTAGAGATTAGTGGGATTCATTCACTGTACATTCACCAACTCCCTACAATGTACTGATAAGAAAGTTGCAGAGGCTTTTCAGTATCAGAAGAGTTCTTGGAGGAACTACTCTGAGTTTGATAACTACTCTGAGTCTCTGATTCCATAAAATACTTTTTGAAAATTCTTCATAAAATTCTCATGAAATGGCTACTTTGTACTGTTGGGCCACAACTGTAGGTTTTATTATTATTCATAGCTCAAGGTTGTTGGGGAAAAAAAATGAATGCATTGCCAGTAGGTAACTAATTCTGTGTGAGGGATAAGAACACACAGGGGCATACAGCATTATGTAGGAGAGAGAACAGAAATAGTAATAATGAGACAGTCTCACTGGAAAAAGAAGCTCAGAACCATGAAACTTCTGTGGGTAGGAAATTCCAGTAACATAAAATATGTGGGGTGAAGCTATTGCATTGATCACATGACCAGGATAATGTGAAGTTTATATGGAGTATAGTTTATATGGAGTTAAAGTAGCAGTTAAAATATTTGACAGATTTAGAAATATAATTAGTTTTTTCAAGGGCATATGGAACCTTGACCAAAATGGATCATATTCTGAACCATAGAAGAGATTGGCCTGTGTTTCTTTCTTGTATTGGGCTCGTGAGGTTTTGGTACCAGGTTATGTGGTCTCATTAAACAAGTTGTCTATTAGACCTCTATATACAGAATCTATACAGAATAATTCAACAAGCAAGAACTACTCTGAGTTTGGTAACTACTCTGTGTTTCTGATTCCATGAAATACTTCATTAAAATTTTTCATGAAACTTTCATGAAATGGCTACATTATACTGTTGGGTCACAACTGTAGGTTTATTATAACTCATATTTCAAGGTTGATGGGGAAAAAATGAATACATTGCTGGCGGGTAACTAATTCTGTGTGAGGGATACAGAATTATGTTAGTTTTTCTTTAAGTTTCTCTCAGTTTTTCTCTAAGTTCAGAGTCACTATTTCCTTCAATCATTCCTTGTGTTATTCAACATGGCTCATTCCTTTTGGGAGCATTAAGCGGGTAGAATCGCGCCCCCCCCCCCCCACGACAAATGCCATGTGTGAGTCTGAACAAATTTCAAATGATTGAAATTATACAAAGCATTTTCTCAATCTACAGTTGAATTAAGCTAGAAATTAACAATAAAGGATAATTTTAAAATTGCTAAGTCATTGGAAATTACACATACACTTCTAGATAACCTATGGTTCTGAGGAAACTTCAACAAACATTGGGAACTTTTTGAGCTGAAAATAATACTTCAGTCTACCACCATACCACCCTGAACATGCCCAATCTCATCTGAAAATAATATTTTGTTTCAGATTAGGAAAATACAACATATTCAAACTGGAGTGCAACTTAAGTTATACTCAGAGGAATGTTTGTATCCTTAAATGAATATATTCAAAAGAAGGTGAAACCCATTTGAAAAGTCATGAAAAGAGTACCAAATTAAACCTAAAGGAAGTGTTAAAGTGAAGCATATTAAATTATCTGTATTCAACTATTTTTTACCCACAAAAACAGCAATTTCATTTTGTTAAATTTAATAGAAAGAAATAAATAACAAATCACAGAACTTAACAAGCTATAATGAAACAAAAAAAAAAGTTATAGTGGTGTGAATCAAAACTAAAAGTTGCTTCTTTATGAAGTCTAATACAATGGTTCTCAAAGTGTGGTCTGAGGACTTTTGGATGTCTCTGAGGTACTTTCAAGGAGTCTAGAGGGTCAAAATTATTTTTATAACAATAATAATATGTTCGTTTTCATCCTTATTCCCTCACAAGTATACAACAGAGTTTTCCAGTGGATGCATGACAGCGAATATTGCAAGAGATTGACAGCAAAAATAGGTAAAAGACTCCAACTGCCTATTAAGCCTGACATTAAAAGAGATTTAAAATGCAAAACGATGTCACTCTTCCCAATTTCTTGTTTTAAAAAAAATTACTGTCTTCATTAGAGATAAACATTTTATCTCTATTTAATCTTTATTATGTTAAAAACATAAAATGTTATGCTAAAGTATAATGAGTTTTAAGTAAATTAAAAAATAAATATTTAAAATTTTCACATTTTAACCTATAACATAAATATTTATCAAAATATCTTTAGGGTCCTCAATAATTTTAAAAGTGTAGGCCGGGCGCGGTGGCT
>NW_016816502.1:218949-269242 GCF_001698545.2 Rhinopithecus bieti | reverse complement strand
AAAAAAAAAAAAAAAAAAAAAAAAAAAAAAAAAAAAAAAGTGTAGAGTCCTGAGAATCGCTGAGCTAATAAAATTGATTTATCAGTGGTGATGGTGATCAAGAAAAAATAGAAATTAAGGCATGAATCTCTAATACTGAGAATAAAAGAGAGATATCACTATATAGTCTATGGACATGAAAAAGATAATAAGATATTATAAACACCTTTATGTTAATTGATTTGAAATTTTAATGAATTGATAAATACCTAACAATATAAAACTTACTCAAGCGCCACACAAAAAAATAGAAAATACAAATAGTTTTATATCTATTTAAACATTTAATCTATAATTTAAAACCTTTCTCTGGCATACACAAAACCTCTAGGCCCAGATGACTTTGCCAGTGAATTCTACTAAACAATTAAAGAATAAATAACACCAATCTTACACAAACTCTTCAAGAGAATAGACTAAAAGTGAAAACTTGTCAACTTGTCTTTTTTTAAATTTCAACTTCTATTTTAGATTCAGGGAGTACATGTGCAGGTCTGGGTTAATGGTTATATTGCATGATACTGAGATTTGGGGTACTATTGATTCTGTCACCCAGGTAGTGAGCATAATTCCTGATAGGTAGTTTTTCCTTGCCCCTCATTCTTCCTGCCCTCTTTTGGAGCCCCTGATGTCTACTGTGCCTATCTTTGTGTCTGTGTGTACCCAATGTTTAGCTTCCACTTGTAAGTGAGAACATGTATTTACTTTTCTTTTCCTGTATTCATTCACTTAGGATAATGGCCTCCAGCTGTATCCATGTTGCTGCAAAGGACTTACTTTTGATATTTTTTAATGGCTGCATAGTATTCCATGGTGTATATGTACCACATTTTCTTTATCCAGTCCACCGCTGATGGGCACCTGACTTGATTCCATATATTTGCTATTGTGAATAGTGGTGTGATGTTTGTTTATGTCCTCTGCTCACTCTTTAATAGGGTTATTTGGTTTTTGCTTGCTGAATTATTCCTTATAGATACTAATAATAGCCATTCTGACTGATGTGAGATGGCATCCCATTGTGGTTTTGATTTGCACTTCTCTGATGCTTAGTGATGTTGAGTATTTTTTCATGTTTATTGGTCGCTTGTATGTCTTCTTTGGAGAAGTGTTTGTTTATGTCCTTTGCTCACTCTTTAATGGGGTTATTTGGTTTTTGCTTGCTGAATTATTCAGACGCAAAAATCCTAAACAAAAGATTAGCAAACTTAATCCAAGGATGCATAGTAGAATAATACACTAAAACCAAATTGGGTTTATTCTACGACTGCAATATTGCTTTAATATTTGAAAATCAATCAATGTAATTCATGACATTAATAGAATAAAAGATATCAATTATAGCCTCAATTCAGTAGATGCAGAAAAGGCACCAACAATAAAAAAGTTCAACAATTACTCATGGCAATAAAATAAAACAACAGCAACCTCATAATAAATGAAGTATAAAAATAAACTTCATTAACCTGATAAAGAGTAGTTACAAAATACCTACAGCAAATGTCTTATCACTTTGAAAGTTTTCCTCCTGACACTGGGATCAAGTCAAGGATGCCTATTGTTACCACTGTGACTCACTATTTTTCTGAATGGCCTAGCCACTACAATAAGTCAAGAAGAACATAAAATAGGTATAAGTATTAGAATGAAAGAAAAACAATAAAACAGTTATTACTCACAGACGATATGATCATATATGTACAAAATCCAAAAGAATCTTTAGAGAAACCATTAGCATTGCATTTCTTTATATAATTTCATTCACATATATATATCCAATAAAATATGTACATATGTATGCCAAAAGACATTTACAGCAGCATTAATTATAATAGCCAGAAAAATGGGAATAATCCAAATGCCCACAACAGTATAATGGAAAAATAAATTGAGATATACTCATGTAATGGTATGCTATGTAGCAACAAAAAGGAACAAACTAATGATAGATGCAAGAATATGGAGAATCTCATAAGCAATATGTTGAATGAAAAAAGCCAGACATAAGCAGTAAATGTTGTATAATAACATTTATATGACACTTAGAAACAGACAAAACTAATTTATGAGAAGTCAGAAGGCCAATTACCATTTAGAAAGCAGGGAAGGGTGACAGGGAAGGGCACAAGAGGGGATTTCTGAGGTTCCAGTAGTGCCTTATTTCTTCATCTAAGTGGGTATTACATGTATATATCCATTGTATAAAAATTTATTAAGCTGGCCGGGCGCGGTGGCTCAAGCCTGTAATCCCAGCACTTTGGGAGGCCGAGGCGGGCGGATCATGAGGTCAGGAGATCGAGACCATCCTGGCTAACACTGTGAAACCCCGTCTCTACTAAAAAATACAAAAAACTAGCCGGGCGACGTGGCGGGCGCCTGTAGTCCCAGCTACTCGGGAAGCTGAGGCAGGAGAATGGCGTGAACCCGGGAGGCGGAGCTTGCAGTGAGCTGAGATCCGGCCACTGCACTCCAGCCCGGGCGACAGAGCGAGACTCCGTCTCAAAAAAAAAAAAAAAATTTTATTAAGCTGAGTACTTATGAATTCTGTACTTTTCTGTATATATACTTCAATAAAATAATTCATAAAGATACTTGTACAAGATACTAAAGAAGAAATCTTTTTTGCTTGTATGGGCAAATGAATGGCTGTTTAATAAGAAGTCTTTGAGAAATACCAGGTTCAATGCAAAAATATTTTTGAGATAAATCAAACTTTGCCAAAAGAGCTATATAATTTAATGAATGTAATTCAGTCCAACATCATTCTGAAAGATAAAACAATTTTTAAATCTCATCATGTTGTTTTACTGTTTGAAACTTTGATAAAAACGTGAGTATTAGCTGACTCTGGGCACACTGGCTATGGATTAGCCCTCCTCCGCAAGGAGCAGCAAAAAATAAGATTTTTTTAAAAAGTATGAGCATTATTAGGAAACAATGGTATAGAGACTTCAAAATACAGTAAGTCACTGTATATTCTAGGGATTATATAAAATATTTTAGAAGTTTGGGAAAAATTGAACCTCAGATTAAAAAACCTCTTACTCTAATAAAAATATCATGGCTAGATGCAAAGTAAAATAGGTATAATTTTAAATGAGATCAGTAAAGCCTAGGAAATGGTAGGTCAGAAATTACACAGTGCAAAACAATTATGGAAATATCTTTCCAGGGCCATACAATCTAATAACAAAAGTTTATGACAGAAAATATTCAAAATCAGACTGAAAATTCGTGGAATCAGGTCAGCATTATGGGGCAAATGTAAAATGAAGGAATAGCTGCAGATAGAACCTTTTTTGCTTTCATCTTTACTGAAAAATATTTTAGAAAATATCTTATATCTAAACTCCCTAGTATCAATTTTCTCACTTCAGTTCTCTTCTGTTTCCTCTCTACAAAATCTTTCCAGGAAATCTCAATTCTTCCCAAGATTTTGATCCACCACCTATGTGTGTATATTTGTCCTCAAATCTTTATATCCAGCCACCTCTCTTTTCTGAGCTCCAGACATTTATTTTTAATGTTCTGCTGCTATTTTCACTTGAATAACTCAAAGACATAACCTCCAAATGTGAAAAGCTAAACTCATGATCATTTCTGGCATACCCAGTTCTTCATCCATTGTTCTAAATTGTAGTGAGTTGGCCAACAGTCCTCCTAGTTGGCCAGCCTAGAATAATCTTGGAGTCGTTTTCAAGTTCTTCTTCAACTTCTTCAAATCATTCTTGAATCCCCACCTCTAAGTTTCCACTACAATGGTCTCAGAGCAGGCCCCTCATTTTCATTTTCCTAGACTATTTCAATAGTCACCCATCTCCCTAACTTCTCTGCCCCTTTCACTATGTTCTTCACACTGCTACCAAACTCATCTTTCTGAAATATAAGTCACATCAATCTTATGCTTTAAGACCTCCAATGGTTCTCATCCCTAACTATAAGATTTCCTTGATATCCTGGGAGAGGTGGAATGACTCTGTTAGGCAACAGCCTTTGCAAAGAGATGCTAATCCCAAATTCAACTGTCTCCCTTAAAATATAAAGTATATATTCAACAAGCAGCATAGAAAAGCAGGCAGCATAATCTTGGGCTCAACCTCACAGACCCCAACTGATATTTTCAAAAACTTGTTTAAGAGAAAATGTGGATCGTTGTCTGAAATGAAGATTATTTACCCTTCCTTATAGTCCAGATAGTCTTAAGTACACTCTTGCATCAATTTAGATCAGCAGTGAGCTTCATTGTATTGGCTCTCTGAAAGAATGGCTTTTATTGAACTGCACCCAATTGTGATGCGGTCAGCCCATACTGAACATTGTTATAACAAACTGCCCTTTGAAACTTACTGTTGCTGTCTGCAACAATGTTCCTCCCTCTTTATGAAGTTCTTTGGAGGAAATTCATATATAGTTTTAGTACTAGTATGTCTCCTAAGCAGTTGGCTTGTTTGTGTCTTATAAGCATTGAATTGTTGGAAATGTTAAAGGCAAATTTGTGTCCTGCTCAGAGTCCATATATACATCATTAAAGTATGCATCTTTAGCTTCATTAGTAGCTTCAGTCCCACTTTGCTTTTATTTCTTCTATTTACTTTCAAATTATGCTATCTTGGATCCTTATAAACTATCTCAGAGTCTTTCTGGAACAAGGTGAAATAAAAGGAGATAACTAAATAAATACACAAATATTCAAATAAATAAATACAAAATCCTACTACCTTCTGTTTTTTTATGCAGTATTCTCAACAGTAGCTGATATCAAAATAATTTCTGAAGTTTTATACATACCCAGATGCCCAGGCTTATTTCAAGACTTATTGAATGAGGATCTTAAGGGAAGATGCCCAGGCATTAGTATTAAAAAATGAAAACAGTCCAGGTGCAGTGGCTCGCACCTGTAATCCCAGCACTTTGGGAGGCTGGGATGGGAGAAATGCTTGAGCCCAAGAGTCTGAGGCTGTAGTGAGCTATGACTGCACCACTGCACTCCAGCCTCAGCAACAGAGTGAGACTCTGTCTATAAATACATACATGCATACATACATACACACACACATACACAAAAACCAAAATGCAAATTAAAACCATACCTACTAGAAAGTCTAAAGTTCAAAAACTGAACATGCCAACAATTGGTGAGGATGTGGAACAGCTGGAACTCTCTGCAGCTGATAAGAGTGTAAAATGTCATAGCTATTTTGGAAGACAGTTTGGCAGTTTCTTAAAAAGTTAAGAAACACATATATCCAAATTGTGTGAGGCAACACAAGTTGCTCCACAAATGAAACAACTGATAAACTGAATTTCAAAAAAAAAAAGAACTTTTGAAAGAAACTGTTAAGAAAATGAAAAGATAAGCCACAGACAGGAAGAAAATATTTGCAAATCACACCTCAGATAAAGGAATTGTATCCAGAATACATGAAGAACTATTGAAATTCAATAATAAGAACACACACAACCCAATATAAAACATGGAAAGATCTGAACTGCCATTTCACCAACGAAGTTATAAAGATAGGCTGGGTGCAGTGGCTCACGTCTGTAATCCCAATACTTTGGGAGGCTAAGGTGGGCAGGTTGTTTGAGCCCAGGAGTTTGGGACCAGCCTAGGCAACATGGTGAAACCCCATATCTACAAAAAACACAAAAAATTACCTGGGTGTGGTGGCGCATACCTATAATCCCAGCTACTAGGAAGGCTGAGATAAGAGGATCACCTGAGCCTGGGAGGTCAAGGCTGCAGTGAGCCATGATTGTGCCACTACGCTCCAGCCTGAGCAACAGAGTGAGGCCCTGTCTCAAAAAAAAAAAAAAAAAAAAAAAGATATACAGATAGAAAACAAGCACATGAAAGATGTTCAACATCATTAGTTGTTAGGGAATGCAAATTAAAACCACTGTGCCATGGAATACTATTTAGCCATAAAAAATGAAATCCTGTCATTTGTGACAACATGGACGAATCTGAAGAACATTATGTTAAGTGAAATAAGCCAGACCCAGAAAGACAAATACCACATGATCTCACTCACACATAAAAAAAGTTGATCTCATAGAAGTAGTGCATAGAAGGGAATGGGAAGAGGTTGGTCAATAAGTACAAAGTTACAGTTAGAAAGACTGAATAAATTTTGGTGTCCTATTGCACAGCAGGATAACCACAGTCAACAATATGGTATTGTATACCTCAAAATAGCTAGAAGTGAGGATTTTGAATGTTCCCACCACAAAGAAATGACAAATGTTTGAGGTGATGAATATCCTAAGTATCCTCATTTGACCATTATACAATGTGTACATGTATTGACATATATTGTACTCCATAAATAGGTATAATTATTATATGTCCATTAAAACTTTAAAAAAAATTATGTGTCAATTACAACTTCTAAAAAACCAAAATGCAAATTAAAACCATACCTACTAGAAAGTCTAAAGTTCAAAAACTGAACATGCCAACAATTGGTGAGGATGTGGAACAGCTGGAACTCTCTGCAGCTGATAAGAGTGTAAAATGTCATAGCTATTTTGGAAGACAGTTTGGCAGTTTCTTAAAAAGTTAAACATACAGCTACCATATTGAAAGCATATATCCAAAGACTTGTAGTTGAATGTTCACAGCAGCTCCATTTGTAATAGCCCTAAACTGGAAACCCAAATGTCTATCTGCAGGTGAATGAATAAACAAATTGGGGTATATCCATACAATGAAATATCACTTATTAATAAAAGGAATAAACTATTGATACATGCAACAATATGAATGAATCTCAAAATAATTATGCTGAGTGAAAGAAGCCAGACAAAAAAGAATATATGGTGTATGAGTCTATCTATATAAAATTCTAATGAATATAAACTGATCTATAGTGACAAAAGGCAGATCAGTGGTTTTGCCATCTTGGCCAGGCTGGTCTTGAACTCCTGACCTCATGATCCACCCACCTCAGTCTCCCAAAGTGCTGGAATTACAGGCATGAGCCACTGCACCCGGCCTCCCTTGTCCACTTGTTGAACTTCTGCCCATGCTACCAGAGCCAACTAAAATGTCTCGACCTCTAAGATGGCCTCCTAACTTCCTACTGAAAGTTCCTGTGTCTTATGTTCCTTCTGTTATGGTTTGCATAAACACATTTTTGAACTTACAACACACTGATTCTATGTTCTTTTTATATCTCAAACTCTACCACTGGCCAGAGCAGCACTTTTCAGCTTTTAAAAACTCTATGCTCTCTTTTGATAAACATACATATCTTAACCCTTAGTCTCACTGTTGGTTCTGAGAATCTCTGCATCCTCTATACAATATTGCCAGTCCAAAATTTTTGTTCAAGCTTTACTTTTGTCATTTGTATTATAAAATAACATATTTCTGTTTTCCAAATAAAAGACAATATTTTATCATTGAATATACTTTTTTCAAGTTACATGTGTTTCTCCCTCCCTTCTGCTGCCTAGGAGATTTTGGCATACATCCGTCTCTCTCCCAATTGAGAAACACCTCACTAAAGAAGGGGAATGTACTTTTCCTTCTTTGAATCCCAATGTTGGACACACAGTAGACTCTCAACGAAGGTTTACAAAATCTAATTGAATTGCAACTATATTTTGAGGAGGACAGGCTCAATAGGAAAATAACAGTAAACTCACAAGAAGGTTCAAAATTAAGTGATAAAATATTTTTAGATAAATCACTGCGATAAGCAGGCATCCTCTCAAGAATTTGAAAGACCTGGCAGGAACTGTGAAAATGCTGGAACTGTTTTCCAAAATGTGTAACCTATTGTATAAATAGAACACACACAACCCAATATAAAACATGGGTTTTATACCTACTTTATGGTAGGATGTATTGCTATAGCCTCCAACCATAAGACATACTTTCAGCAGAGACTCAGGGAACAACAGATGTTGGAATCTCACTTTCATTCCCACAGTAACAGGTAGGATGTTAGAGTACTTGGGGTAATTATATTAAGTTGGGAAGAGCCAAAATAAAATTTCAGAGAAATAAGGCATTGCTTGTCCTGTCTTATTCTGATTCCACTTGAGCCTGAGAGGCAACACAGTGCTTCTATGGTTGAGCAAGGCTGTTCAACCCTGTTTGGTGGGGAGGGGTGCCTACACCTCCCTCCTGAGGTTAAATCACCATCTATCTCTAGGTGTGTATATCCTTGGGGCAAAGAAGAGGGCTCGATGTTGATTAAGCCCCTTGTGAGGAATAAATAGTCGATGCTTTCCATTCTTGAGTGCAAAGAGAGGAGGCTGTTTCACCAAAATTTTTCAAATCACTTTCTCCGAGGGGCTGAAAATACTGTTGAAAAAAACCCTTAAACCTCACTCAGCCTCGATTTCTAATCCACTGTGTGAGCAAAGGATTTTAAAGCTTAATCTAGTTTTGTGATACATAAGATCTAAATTATACTTTCATTTCTTTTTCCAAAAAGATTCCAAAAACTAGTTCTTAGAGTCAAGATACCATCCTCATCTTTGACATATTTATTAATAATTCATCGAATAGTTAGGGTTCTTGGTATGCAAAGGTGAATAAACACATAATTCCTGTTCTCAGGTTTTTCCCAATCTTTCCCCTGCCTACCTATAACCCCCTCATGGCTGTTTTGTAAACTCCAAACAATCTAGGAATATTGTCTTTTATTTCCAGTTCTGTGCCCTGCACTCACGTTTTTAGCTTTGCACAGCTGTTTGTTTCTATCTTGCAGAAGTCACAAACGTATGGTGCCAAAAAGTGATTGGCAGTCGATGATTGTTTGAGTCCTGGGTACAGTACCTGGACCAGAGAAGGCTTGGTTCAACACATTTTAGTTTAATGAATGCATATTGTTTATATCACTCTACCCTGAGAGAAACTCCCAGACACCAAAAGAAGCTAGTGGAAAGGGTTCTCGTGCGGGTCTTCGAGGACTGTGACTGCCAGCATACAATCTGGAAGAAAGAGATAGAAGGATTATTCTGCTCTTCACCAGAAGGATACCCTGTTAATGAACCAAGCTGAACACTATTATCCTCAATTATAGAGAAGTAGGTATTTTTCCTGTTACATGTTTTTCCTTCTAAGCACGTAACTCCCAAGGACACACTTGGTCTAATCAAAAGTAGGAGCTGAAGTGTAAGAAATGAAAGGCAAAGTCAGGACGAGAATCACAATGTTTTAATCAGCCTGCATGGTCTGATTCAAGACACCTGCTGCTTTGTTTAACAACAGCAGTCTTCTCAGGAAAACACATCTTTCTCTGTTTCCTAGCACTGATGGATAATACATGCACAGCTTGGAGAACAACATTTATTATGGTAACTAACTTCAGGCAGAATGGAAGCCGTAAAGAAAATAAAGAGGTAGTTAGATTCCAGTGTAATGAAGCCCTTTTAGACTCTTTAAAATAAAATCCAAAATAAAACAAAACAAAAACCAAACAACACGTGGGACTTGAAACCCCGGCCAAGTAGTCATTTTGTATTTCTCCCTCACCAAATAAAACCACTTCAGAAGTGGATGGAATCGTGACACAGTTAGAATTGAGCCAACAATAGAAAATTGAAGAACCAGGTCTGTTACAGAATTGGTTTGAGAAAGGGTATTGCTCTTTGAGCCATTCAGCTTAATTAGTGCTCTTTTCCCGCACCCTGTATTATTACTTCAAATCTGCACCACTGGTGGGCACCATAAGATCTTGCTGTTTGTTTCCTATAGTATTTCCATACTTAATTCCAGTCCAAATGCCAGGATTTGGGCGGGCTCTAAAATGCCATGTAGGTATTTGCTGAGCATGGGCATTCCATGGTATATATTTGCCATCACACTTGCCTGTCCATATAGCATGTGTCACATGTGCCAAATATGTGTGCCAGAAATGTTGAATGGGACACATATTTGTGGGGTGACTTGGGAAGAGAAAGAGAAGGAAGGGATAGAGTGCTTACTCTCCTGTTCTTTATTTCATTCATTTTTGAGAAGTACTCCAGTGGTAGTTTGTCAGTTCATTCATTAATTCAGCATCATTTATTGAGTGCTTACTCAAGGCACTGTACAGTCACTATGCTAGGTTCTAGGAAAACAGACGTACGTAAGACGTATTTTCTGTCCTCAAGAAATACAGCCTACTTGGGAGGCAGATAGTCATGTTAACAACAGAAACGAAACAATCTGTGGGATATGTGCAACCAACAGAAGCAGGTATAAGATACAAGAGAAAAAAAGAGAAGGGAGCAATCACTTTGCCTGGGGAAACTAGGGAAGCTTATTGGAGGCAGCAGCATGTCCCCAAAATGCATTATTACAGCCATAGTTCTAGTAAGTGAAGTTGTCACTAGCTCAGATCTTGTTAAGGAGCCCAGGACCCAGGAACTCTCCCTCACCCAGCCACAGCTCTCTGGGCCAAAGGTGGGCACCTAATCTGAAGCAGTCAGTCCACAGACAATCTATGTGTGTGTGTGTATATAAAAGGAGAACTTAGAGCAATCACATTCCCTCAGGACTGGGAAATGCAGAGAGAATTGGGTAGCCCAGAAAGCCTTTCTTTCCTTCCCCTCTTTTCAGTGTTCATCTTTCAAACTGTTTCATCCTTCAAACTGCAGCTAAGTATCACTTTCTTATTAAGAAGTCTGGCTTGCATATACAAAATAATGAAACTGGACCTGTATCTCACACCATATTAAAAAATCAACTCAAGATGGATTAAAGACTTAAATGTAAGACTTGAAACTATAAAAATACTAGAAGAAAACCCAGGGAAAACTCTTCTGGACATTTGAATAGCCAAAGAATTCATGACTAAGACTTCAAAACACAAGCAACAAAACCAAAAATAGACAAATGGGATTTAATTAAACTAAAAAGCTTCTACACAGCAAAAGAAATAATCAACAGAGTGAATATACAACCTATAGAATGGGAGAAAAGATTTGCAAACTATGTATCCAACAGGGGACTAATATCAGAATCTAGAAGGAACTCCACAACAGCAGCAAAACAACTCAATTAAAAACTGGGCAAAGTGGGCAAAGGTCAAGAATAGACGTTTTTCAAGAGAAGACATCCAAATGGCCAAGCAGCATATGAAAAAATGCTCAACATCACTAATCATTAGAGAAATGCAAATTAAAACCACAATGAGATATTGTCTTACATCAGTCAGAATTTTAAAATTCTTTTATAGTATTTAAAAGACAAAAAATAATGAATGTTGGCAAAGGTGGGTCAAAGTTGGCCACCTAATCTGAAGCTGTCAGTCCACAGGCAATGTGTGTGTGTGTGTGTGTGTGTGTAATATATAAAAGGACAACCTGGAGCCATCACATTCCCTCAGGCCTGGAAAATGCAGAGAGAAATGGGTAGTTAGTCCAGAAACTCCTTCCTTCCCCTTTCCGGTGTTAATTTATCCTTCAAACTGCAGCTAAGTGTCACTTACTTATTAAGAAGAAGCAAAGAAAATGCTTATACACTCTTAATAGGAATGTAAATTCGTACAACCTCTATGGAAAACAGTATGGGGATTTCTCAAAGAGCTAAAGATAGAACTACTATGTGATCCAGAAATCCCACTCCTGGGTATCTACTCAAAGAAAAAGAAATAATTATATAAAAAAGATACCTGGCCAGGCACAGTGGCTCATGCATGTAAACTCAGTGCTTTGGGAGGCAAGGCAGGAAAATCACTTGAGGCCAGGAGTTCAGGACCAGCATGGACAATATGGCAAGACCCTGTCTCTAAAAATAAAATAAAATAAAATAAAATAAAATAAAATAAAATAAAAAGGAAATTAGCCAGGTGTCATGGTACACACTATAGTCCTAGCTACTTGGGAGCCTAAGGTGGGAAGATTACTTGAGCCCAGGAGTTCAAGGCTGCAGTGAGACATGATCGCACCACTGCACCACAGTCTGGGCAACAGAGGAAGACTCTGTCTCTAAAAAAAATTTTTAATAAATAAATAATCTTTTAAAAGATAGCTGTAGTCATATGTTTATTGCAGCAATATTCGCAACAGCAAAGAAGTGGAATCAACCTAAGTATCCATTAGCAGATGACTGGATAAAAATAGTGTGTGTATATATATATATATATACACATACACACACACAATGGAATACTATTCAGCCATAAAAAAGAATGAAATAATGTCTTTTGCAGCTATATAGATAGAACTGGAGGCCATTATCTTACGTTAAGTGACTCAGAAAGAGACAAATACCATATGTTCTCACTTAGAAGTCTGAGTTAAATAATGTGTACACCTTGGCATAAAGTGTAGAATGACAGACATTGGTGGCTTGTAAGGGTGGGCAGGTTTGGGTGCTGGATGATGGGAAATTACTTAATGGGTACAATGACCACTATTCAAGTGATGGTGACACTAAAAGTCCCAACTTCACCACTATGCAATATATCTATGTAACAAAATTGCCCTTGTACCCCTTGAATTTATAGAAATTAAAAGAAAAAAAGAAGTCTGGCCTGATTTCCCTGACTTAGCCAAATGGCCTGATTTCCCTGACTTAGCCAAATCCCAGTACCAAATATCCAGCACCATTTCACGTTTGCAGTGTTGCTTTTGTTTGTGCAATCTTTATTCATTAGATTAGCACCTAATTCCTTTTTACATCATTAATTCCATGAAGGCAATGAACATGTCTCTTCTCTCATCACTGTATATCTAGCATCTGGCACTGTACTTGAGACATATGGTCAATAAATATTTGTTGTGTGAATGAACAAAAGTGTATCAATGAGGGCAAGCAGGAAAAAGTCAAGGAAGGGTGGGGTACTCTGAGTAGCCAGCGTCATCAAGAAGGTCCCAGAAAAGGACCTCTGAAGCAGTTAGAAGGGCATTCAAAGGAAGATAGAAGGGGTCCCAAAGACAAATTTTGGCCCAAGACTAAAATAATGTTGTCTTAGGTCAGCTAGCATATGAAATTCCTTTTGAAAATAATGAAACGTGCCTGCACTTAATAGCAGAATTTGGGCATAAGAGAATGTGTGTCCAAAAAAGCTCTTATTCTTTCTATAATGTTAATAATATAGATTACAAATGCGAGTCACCAACATGTGAAAGACAACTCTTCAAAGATGATTTTAAAATTCTGAACTTTTGAAAAAATATCTCTAGCTGGTGTGTGTGTGTGTGTGTGTGTAAGTGTGAATATGAAACTTCTAGAGGGAAATTCTAACAAAGATCTTGGTGTAATAGGGAAAGACAGTGAAGAAACAAGACAAAATTTAGGCCCAATTACTCAATACAAATTTAGCAATCTGAGATGTTTTAAGATTATTATATTCTTATAAATTTAAAATCACAACCCATGTATACAATTGTATCATAGTACTTGAATCTCAGTATTGAAACTGTATGAGGAACCAATGTTATGTTTGGGACACAGGCTTTAAAGTTGGCAAATCCTGGGTATAAATCTTAATGCTTTAGGTTGGTTTCATCTCTGAAAACTTCAGTTTCTTAATACGGACCATGAAAATAATCATGCTACCTCATAAAGTTGTAAAGATTAAATGAAACAATATACATAGCGCTTGGCTACGCTTACCCTGTGAGAGTTTAATAAATGACAATTACTGTTAAATAAATGAAACTATCTCCTTCAAACATTTAAAAATATTTCTTAAAAGTCTTTCTCATTGGTTTTGCTCTTTAATTACAATGAGTCGGTTTTTTCCTTCAACCAGAAGAAGAATATTTAAACATACTCTTATTCTTCCAAGTCAAGGCTAGTGAAAATATGTTCTGTAGGCACAGGGGAGAGAAAATGTCTTTTTTTGTTCCCAGGTTCTTTTCACACCAGAGGAGTTACTCCTCCTTCCTCCCTTCTCCCTCTGCTTCTTTTGTACACACCTAGACTGGCTACTTAGCATGCGTTCACATTCACTGTTTTTCCCTCTATCCGGTGTGGAGAGCTGAACTCATTCATTATTGAAGAAGGGTAGTGTCATTTTTTTTAGTAGCTACTTTGAAAAGATACTACATTGGCATTTATAAATTAAGAACCCATAAATATTATATTATATACATTTACTTTTCTGCTTTAATATTTATAAAATTCTCATGTAACACTCCAGCAGATAATTTGTTCCCTAGAGTGCCATATTTTAGGAGAGGTTTAGGAAATATGATAAACCCTCTCTCTTCTTCTCCTTATTATATTCTATATTTTATTGTTGTTGGTGAGCTGAAAATCAGGCATCTTATAAATGTATGCAGTCTTCAACTTAACTGAAGCAAAACAACCACGACAATTTTCTTAGATTCATTTTCTGTCCCCAGATTGGAGCCTTACGAGTTTTAAATTAGGTCATCTGGAGAAACCTGATTTAACATCTAGTTTTTATGTGACTGTGTAGCAAGACAAAGATATTTTTTAAAAGACTATATTGAGACAGAATGATCACAATAACAATTGATACATTTTTACTACGAAAAAGAGAGTACACATTTGGTAGCATAGCTTCATGTATTGCAAACAAGATTAACCACATTGACCTGGCTTAGCTAAACTTTTAAAAAAGAGTTATGTGTTTTCCACAGATAAATTCCTCATTCAAAATATTTATGCTTCCCTTTTGTTTTTTCTTCTTTTTTTCTGAGACAAGGTCTCTCTCCGTTGCCTAGGCTGGAGTGCAGTGGCACAATCACAGATCACTGCAACCTCTAACTCCCAGACTCAAGCAATCCTCTTACCTCAGCCTCCACCACATCTGGCTAATTTTTAAATTATTTTGTAGAGACGAGGTCTCACTATATTGCCCAGGCTGGTCTCAAACTCCTGGGCTCAAGCAATCCTCCTGCCTCAGCCTCCCAAAGTGTTGGAATTACAGGTGTGAGCCACCACACTCGGCCTCATTTTTTTTTTTTTTTATGTGATATTCAACTAAGCAGAAAGTGAAACATTTGAATTTTTAAAAAAAGTCCCATTATGGAATGTCTTTAGGAGAATGGCTCTATGCAATTTGGAAGAGAGCATCTAAGTAACCATTTTAGTCCAAAGTTATAGGAGTCCTGGAAAAATTTTAATGTCTAGGATTTGTTCACGATACTGCCAGTGCCATATGTGTGTTGAGCACAGCCTCTCGCTAAATTCTGATCTATATTCTTACCTCCATGAAAATGGTGACCTTTAAGTGTCAGCCTCTCACTTTGTTTTCAATATGGTGAGAAGCAAGTATGTCACTTGGCCACTTACATGGCCACATCTGAGACACTAAATTGTGTTTCATCAAGTAATACAGACATACATAAAGCATGATCCACAGAAACAGACTGCAAAAAATCCAAATTGCATGCACTGAAGTAACAACTTACAAAATGAAAAAGAATGATTCATACTCTCAAGAGAGATAAAATTGCACAAATGTGATCACATAGAAAAAAAATCACAAAATTATTGTTATATGAAAAACAAACACAGGGAATTTTATGTTTTGTTATTTGATGTATTCCAAGTGCCTCGAATATTTCTGGCACACAATAGGCATTCAATAAATATATGTCAAATGAATGAATGATTGAGACAATACGAATGAGGAAAGGGTACTATTTCTAGAAGATTCTTACATTCCTTGATCATGACGATTCTAACCCTCTCCTATGAGTAAATCTGCCTTGACATTTAAAAAAATCAAATAAACTAGGATATCCTTGGATCCTAAGAAAATAAACACAGAATAACTAAACCTTAAATGGAGAAAGAATTTATGGTATTCGTGATTTTACAGAATAAGGTATTAGGAACTGAAGGGAAGAATCTAGAAGGACAGAGTGCTGGAGATGGGCCCCTGTGGGGAAGTGTGCCTCTAGGAAAGAAGAGACAGGCATCCAAGACAAATGTTTCTTCTTTGTAATTTTGCCAGGGTCAACCAGATTCCTACACCACAAGCAAAGTGTGCTTAAGCAAGTAGAGTGGAAAAAATAGAGAAGTTTCTCTACTTATACCTACTGGTAAAACTACTGGACAAAAGATGAAATATGCAGTCTTGGGGAGGGTTTGTCTTATCTTAGACCAAAGTAATTTTGACTTAAAAAAATGTAAGGGCCCGATTAATTAAGGGCACTAAAACTATGAAGAATCAAATGTGACTAATTTTTATTGGCTGTTCCAGAACACATTACATTAAAAAGATACACTTAAAACATACATCATGGAACAGCATTGTCTAAAATTATAGGTAAGTTTGAGCACCGACAATAATCTACTTTCTGTCAATTAAAATTATAGTAAATATAAGTAATTACTAAACTATGGCACCAAAATACTACATAAATTTGATTGGTAAAATTGAGTCCAGGCCAGGCACAGTGGCTCATGCCTCTAATCCCAGCACTTTGGGAGGCTGAGGCAGGCAGATAACCTGAGGTCAGTAGTTCAAGACCAGCCTGGGTAACATAGTGAAACTCCATCTCTACTAAAAATACAAAAAGGAGCCAGGCGTGGTAGCGCTCACCTGTAATCCCAGCTACTTGGGAGGCTGAAGCAGGAGAATGGCTCGAACTGGGAGGCGGAGGTTGCAGTGAGCCGAGATTGTGTGCCATTGCACTCCAGCCTGGGCAACAGAATAAGACTCTGTCTCAATAAAATAAAATAAAATAAAATAAAATAAAATAAAATAAAATAAAATGAGTCCAATACCATATTATCTCTTTTTATTTTAATCTTGTAAAGAACTCAGGATATCTAGCACATTTGTAGTTGTATGTTGCAACATTTTGTAGCTAGAATGACTACACAGCCCTTCAAGACACATGTACAAACAAGTAGTATAATTTTCCAGACCATGATGTTCCAGTACAGTCAAGTACCATAAAAAAACAAAATGAGCAATATGTCATTGGTGGGTATGACTCGCAGGGCATTAGCTAATGCAATTTTCCAATAGGGAGTCTACTCAACAGATATAACGATAAACAGAATTTTTCTTAGTAAAATTTACAACTTCATATTTTTATACTTGAGAGAAACATATGGTTCAGTACTTACAGACTTAGCAGTAGTGGGAGGCCTGTGAAAACTGTTTGCAGCTACAACTTGGAGCACATCTTTAAGACTTCTCTCAGAACTCTTTTAAGGACTTTTTCTTTTTCTAATGCTAAATACAGACTTAGTTCTATTTTACTTACTTGTATCATTCATTATAATCAACATGAATATTATCTAAAGGACATTTTTATTTTTACCAAGAGAAACAAACTGCCAAAGTTCCTTGTGCTACTGATTTAAAAAAAGAAATAAATCAAAGAAAATCTTGCCTTAATTTTTTTGCACCAATTCTGCAAATGATTTTCAAAAACTATGATTAGGCGCGCATAAATTCTATCTGCCTTGGTTGACCTCACATTTTCAAATCCCTTTTCTTTCTTTACCTATCCACTGATATCACCTTATGCTCCTGGCATTGCCAGACTTCAGTATCACACACATCTATCTGTAGAGTATGCCTATAATTCTGAGCATTCGAACCCTAAACATAGATCTTCACTATGCTGCCCAGGTTGGTCTTGAATTCCTGGGCTCAAGTAATACTCCCACCTCAGCCTCTTTAGTAGCTGGAACCATAGGTAAACACCACTGTACCTGGCTTAACATTGTCATTCTTACAACTATTCTTATTTCTATAAAAAAATTCACATAATTATTGTTATATGAAAAGATGGTTAAAGAATATGCAGACAAAATATAGAAAATGTAACAGAGATGTGCCAGATAATAAGTTAATAAAACCTTATATCATTTTCTGGATATTGTAATTTTAGTGGTATTTGTCAGTTTTGAAAATTAAATTTGTCACAATTTTTTTTCTCCTATTCATTTTCATACCAATTTTGGTCTGCAATTAAGTGTTTTTTTTCTTAGTAAGGGCCTCCAAATTACATGATTTCAGGCCACACAAAACCTGGATCTGCCTTTGCCCAGTGCCTGGCTCAGAACCTGGCACATTAGGTGTTTGTTGAAAAGAACACTCTGTTTCTATCAACCCAAGGGTAGTGACTTGATACTCAGCTTAGTGAAGGTAGAGTCAGCCTGTGCTGAGAGCTCTTTAGCATATCCAGCCTCCAGGCTGGACCAGTTTGGGGAGAGTGGTAGTACTACACCTGCCAGCAGAGATCCTGAACTCAGTTAGTGGGAAGCCGAGATAGCAGAGGCAGAGAAAATGAGGCTGAAGACTGTCACGTTGTTTTACAGTGAAGAAACAATATTTTTCCTTATGCTTTCATTTTGAAGGGTACTGGAATTAATGAAAAGAAACTCTTTCTGTCTCCAAAGAGTATGCAAATTAATTTTCATGTGCTTGGAAATTTATTCTTTTGAGTTATGTCTCTCATTTGAAGAAAATGGTTACTCACTCTTCCCTTTACACTGTATAATGTGAAACATATGTGAGTAGGATTACATCAAGTCCCAAGATATCAGTGTTTGGAAGTGACTGAAGTCTTCCACATAGAGTTCCAAGTTAAAATACTTTACTTAAATTAGCTTGTGAATTGTGAATTGTGATATTGTTATTCTATTTATGTTTGTACTATTTCTACCCTAAAATAATGTTTAACCTCAAATTTTCTAGATTGCTTCATCAAGTGCTAGAAGTTCAGGAAGCTCCCTTAACTACAGATAAAGTCAAATCTAGATAAGGGGCTGGGTTAACTGTGTCATGATGGAGCTGCTTCTGAGGCACCAGCACTTAGAACTAGAGCCACCCATCAGACCAGGTGGGATCACCCAGAGCCTGCTGGGAGAGATGGGGTAGGCAATCCTCACTCAAGGTGCTGGGGGAAATTATAGGGCAGCATGATACCTAAGAGTATAACAATCGATAAGTTCATACAGTTGATGCTATGGGTTCTGATACTCAGAGTGGGGTGCCCCAAATGGGAGAAAATATGAATCTGAGAGGAAACCAAACCAATAACAGAGTCAGTACCAGCCACAGGGAAGAAAGGCAGAAACTCCATTAACTAAACTGAAGCACAAGCAGGTACACAAGTGGGTCTTGGAGGATGAGACAGAGACCTGTAATCAGAACTTCAGCAGGTAGTCAGAGTTGGCCTGGCAACATGAGTGACTTGATGCTGAATCCCATAGTATTGGGCTACAACCCCTTAAATCTCTTCCGTTCAAGTTGTGTATTAGACAGTAGGATAAGTTCAGCTCATGGTTAGGACCATGAAGCCTTTGCTGAGGGAGGAAGGGAATTGCAGAAACTTGGAGCCAAGCAAGAACTAACTGATGATGAAGTAAAGGAAAGTCCTATTTCTGTACAGGACTTTTGAAATAAAACATCAAAAGAGAACACATAAATAAAACTTAATGACATAAGGAAAATAACTTGAATCTTCTTTGCTACTTCTAAGAAAGAGAAGACCTCTTAGTGAGGGGAAATATTTTAGTGGGAGAAAGAAATAATCAGATTTTTAAAACACACATTCTTCAGTTTTCCTTTACATATCATAAGGCAAGAAAATAAGTGTCAATATAGAATGTAATTAAGGACTGTTTTCTAAAAATTCAGGAAGGATTAAGTTAGGATAAAGAAAGCTGCTTTCTCTTTCTAATACTGATTTAGCAACTGTTTGACATGAATTCCTCACCTAGGAAGCTGCTCAGCATATTTTTTCTCTTGACTCATTGCCTGACTCACCAGGGTATAGGCTGTTTCCAATTTTGGACGTCACTGGGGTCTGTCATTTACCCCCACATATAATTGCTCAATTCCTGGGTCTAGGGTAGGGAATACTTTAGAGGATTCAATATATTTTAAGTAGAATTTAGAATTTGCCTTGTTGGCATAGACTTGCTGACAAGTTCAGGATGACCACATATTAGTCTCTAACGCTGCCATGTTGGCTAAGTTTCTATCACTGTGCTCCAACCTCAGTTCCTTACTGAGTATTCCAACTCTTTATGGGATGGAGACTTATTCTAAGACCTAGTCTTCCTAGTTGGGCATCTGATGCATTGTTAGCTCTGGATCTTGTCTCCTAAAAGACTGAATCCTGCATCTTACACCCATAGCCTCCACCTAGCATTCTTCTTGGAAGTGATATGGCTATACATATGAGGGGTGTCTCAACCAGGAGAGACAATCCCGTAAGAGTATCCTAAAGAAAAGAGATGATGAGGAGAAAAGAGGGATAAAAGGTGCTCCTGGGAGAGCATGAAAGAGCTTGACTCATTTGAGAAACTGCAAGTAATCTATCAACGTGGCTGGAATACAGAGAGAGAGCAGGGAGGTGAGTCAGAGCAGGAAGTGGAAATTAAGTAGGGGTTTCTCACTATGGCCCTTGTGGCTGGGCAAAGGAATGTGGGATCAAACCTGAGGGCTATGAGTGGCAGGTGATGGGTTTTAAGCAAAGGAACAAGATGATCAGATTTGTGTTTTAGAAAAAAAATCACTCCAAAGCCCTCATGAACAACATCATAGATTCAAATAACACTGAAAAAAAAAAAGGCAGAACTACCATGGTAGAAGCCCATAAGTGTTTGACAGTTTCTCCTTCTTGTGCTACTCAAGAGGTATGTTCTCCTCTTCTTAATTTTGAAATGTAAATGTCATCACAGAATACTTTCAAAGACAATAGGATAATGAAAATAAAACATTTTAGAATAAAACTCTTTCAATTTGAGCTTCTTGATTTTTTTTAGAGACAGGGTCTTCTTACATTGCCCAGACCAGAGTACAGTGTCTATTTGCAGGCACATTTATAGCACACTATTGCCACAAACTCCTGGGATCAAGTAATCCTCTTTCCTCAGCCTTCTGAGTAGCTGGGACCACAGGCTGAGTTTCTTGATTCTTTTTAAGAACAAAACTATACATTTTCCAAAATGATTGAAATGAGGCTAGGCATGGTGGCTCACACCTGTAATCACAACCCTTTGGGAAGCTGAGGTGGGAGGACTGCTTGAGGTCAGGAGTTCAAGACCAGCGTGAGCAAAATAGCAAGATCCCATCTCTATTAAAAACAAATTTTTTAATTAGCCAGGTGTGGTGGCTCATACCTGTAATCCCATCACTCTGGGAGGCCCAGGTAGGAAGACTGCTTGTGCCCAGGAGTTCGAGATTATAGTGAGCTATGATTGTGCCATTGCACCAAAGTCCAGGTGATAGAGCAAGACTCTGTCTCAAAAAAAAAAAAAAGTTAAAATAATAAAATAATAAAATGAAATATCAGGATCCCTACATGTGCTCCCAAATCTATGAACTTAATAGCTGTACATGCATCCCCGATAGTCACAGGTCTGACTGAAAATTACTATGAATGGAAATTAATGTGAAATGTTTATTCTTTCAGGGACCAGGGTAAACCTATGTCTACACTGAACTCTCTATAAATATTACTGACAATTTATATTAAGACATTTAAATTAAGAAATCTTAATTTTGTAAAATACTTAGTACTTGCATAGTGTGTGTGTGAGTATCATATTGCCATTTTTAGAATGCTGGCAGGAAATTTAATTTTTAAGAAGTGATTATAAAAGCACTTACAGAAACTGAATTATAATTAAAGACAACTGTTGAATCATATATACAGATAAAATATTAGGTGAAAGATGTTAGATACTGGTTGTTGAAACCTCTATTTTGCATGGGGTCAACCCGGCATGTTATGCAAAAAAAGGCATATTCCAGCCAAAGCCGCACTCTGAATGCTCTCTTTCATGTTTGTACTTTGCCATTTCTCCTTTTTTCCTTAATGTTGGCTTCTATTTGTGTAGTAGACACTGAGGTCATCTCTTCAACATATATTCCACCCCTCCAACATTGTACAGTAGCCATATGTTTTAAGGAATTGACCCCAGCAACTGAGACAGCCTCAGATAAGTCTGATTCAATCAAGAAAATCTTCTTTGCCTGTAAATGGTCTAGGAACCCATGCTTAAACCAAGTAGCACATGGCATTCCCTTAGAAAAAAAGTTAACTGACTTAGGAACAGATATGTAATAGTATCTAGGCCAATGAGCCATGTCAAAAGACTGCTAAGGAAAAGTTTCCTCACTCTTAAAAGAGATGGAATTTTCCCCTGCTGGCATGAGCAAAGCACATAGCTGTATTTGTTACTATCATCCTATGACCAGTAGGAAACTACCTTAGGATAAGCCTGATATTATCTTGGGTTCTTGATGACCTTCTTGAACTGCATTTCAGCCAAACCCGAGGCCTATTCTACCTCTAGAATTCCAGTTGTGTGCACCACTACATTTCCTTACTGTTTAAGCCACCACTTTGAGTTGGGTTTTCTGTTACTTGCAGCTGAAAGCATTCTAAGTGATGCAATTTCCTACCACTTTTGACAACCATCTTTGCTTCCAATCAGGTGCACCATTTTTAGCTCTAATCACCAGCACTCTTCTATCTAGTCATTTGTAGTAAACACTGTTTGTTGTCTACCCAATATTTGTTCATAGCTTCTTCCACTAGACATTATCATGTAGGACAGGTTATTTGAACCTTGTGTAGCCAAGAGAGAAGCTTGCCTGAGGACAAAGTCAATATGCTGAAAATGACAACACAGAAAAGTGGAAAAAGTTCTGAGTCATTTAACTGCTGGAATACTCTACTTCCAGCCTTCTTGTTATCTGATTAACAAAAATTCTCATTGTTTAAGACAATTTGAGTTAGGGCATTCTGTTGTTTGTATTTGAAAATAACCTAAATGATAAAGAATTTGCTACCAGAATGTGGAATTCTGCAAATAACAACCCTAAAATTGTGGAGTTGGATGAGCGGAACAACAACGGGGATCCCACTGTTTCATGCTGAGAGGATGGTCACTCTTGTTCTGTGGGTGAACAACATTTCACTTTGTACCTGAGCACAGCCTTCTGAGACTCTAGTATTAGGGAAAATGGTAAGAATAAGAATGTTGAGCCAGGTGCAGTGGTGCACATCTATAATCCCAGTTACTGGAGAGGCTGAGGCAGGAGGATCACATGAGCCAAGGAGTTTGAGACCAAGGTGGACAACATAGTAAGACCCTGTCGAGAGAGAGAGAGAGAAAGAGAGAGAAAGAGAGAGAGAGAGAGAGAGAGAGAGAGAGAGAGAGAGAGAGAGAGAGAGAGAGAGAGAAAACATTGGTATGTACTGGCTATTTCTTAGGGCTTTCACTAAAAACCCATAGTAAAGAAGGAAAGGTCAAGAATTCTTGGCCTCCCAAAGTGCTGAGATTACAGGCATGAGCCACTGTGCCTGGCTGGGCATTTTTAAAGACAGTATGTGTGGCAGTATGTGTGGCAGGATAGTGTGTGTGGAATGAAACTTTACTAACCATATATGATACTACTGGCTATCTACTTCACATCCATCCCCCATTATTCCTTATTTAAGGAATCTTACTTTTGTTCAGGTACCCACTCCCTTCTATGTGTCCATGTGCAGCAGGAGAGATTGGTTTCTCCAAAGAGGTAAATCCTGACTGGTCTAGACCAATCATGATTCTCCCATTCCCCTTGCTAGTAATTATTTTAGACATGGTTGTGCTGAGCAAGGAGACATGAGAAGTCTGCTAGAAGACTTCTGGTAAAGGTTTCTCTACTTTTTAAAAAAGATACAAGAGAGTTATAGCTTCTCTTTGTGTGCTGTAATTTATCATGTCAGGTTGTGATACATGGACCTGCTGCAGCTATCTGGTGACCATGAGGAGACCCTTATACTAAGTACAAAGCTGACATGCTAAGAAGAGGAAAACAACGGAAAGAAACAGTGTTCTTCAGACATTGAATCAAGCAGTCTTAGAGCAGGAGGAGGTAGAGCAAGATGGTCAAATAGAAGCCTCCACCAGTTGTCCTCTCTGCAGGAACAACAGATTGAACAACTATCCACATAAAAAGGCATCATCATAAGAACCAAAAATCAGGTGAGCAATCACAGTATCTGGCTTTAACTTCATATCATTGAAAGGGGCATTGAAGAGTGTAAGACAGTCTTGAATTGCTGGTGCTATTCCCACCCCCATCCCCTGGCAATGGCCATGTGGCACAGACAGATAATGTGTGTGCTTGGGAGGAGGCCACAATAACTGTGAAACATTGCACTGGAACTCAGTGCTGCCCTGTCATGGTGGAAAGCAACATGGGGCAGAACTCAGCCAGCCCACAGAGGGAGCAGCCCCAGCCAGAGGACAGCAGCCCTAGCCAGAGGAGAATTAACTGACTGAGTTCTTACCACCACAGGATAAAGTGCTCTGTGGTCCTAAATAAACTTGAAAGGCAGTCTAGGCCACAAGAACTCCAGTTCCTGGGCAAGTCCTGGTGTTGTGCTGGGCTTGAAGCCAGTGGACTTGGGGGGCACAAGATCTAGAAAGACACCAGCTGGGGTGGCCAAAGGAGCATTTGCACCACCCCTCTCCCAACCCCAGGAAGTGCAGCTTGCAGCTCCAGGAAAGATTCCTTCCTTCTGCTTGAGAAAAGGAAAGGCAAGATTAAAGAGGACTTTGTCCTGCCACTTGGATACCAGCTCAGCCACAGAAGGATAGGGCACTAGGCAGAGTCCTGAGGCTCCCTTCCAGGCCCTAGCTCCTGGACATGCCTTGGGCCAGAAGGGAACATGCTGCCTTGAAGCGAAGAAGCCAGAATTGCCAGGATTCATCACCTGTTGACTAAGCAGACCTTGGACCCTGAATAATCAGCAGCAATACCTAGGTAGTACTTGCCATGGGCCTTGGGTGAGACTCAGAGCTGTGCTGGCTTCAGGTGTAACCCAGAATATTCCCAGCTGCAGTGGCTATGAGGAGGACTCTTTCTGCTTGAGAAAGGGAGAGGGAAGAGTAAAGAGGACATTGTCTTGCAGCTTACGTATCAGCTCAGCCACAGTAGGACAGAGCACCAAGTGGCTCTTGGGGTTCCTGATTCTAGACCATGGCCCCTGGATGGCATTTCTGGACATACCCTAGGCCAGAGGGGAGCACACTACCCTGAAGGAAGAGTCCCAGGCCTGGCAGCATTCACCACAAACTGACTGAAGAGCTACTGGGCCTTGATTGAACATTGACAATAGCCAGGGAATATGTGCCACAGGCTTGCAGCAGTGGTGGCCATGAGGAGAGACTCCTCTGGTTGTGGAATGGGGAGGGAAGAATGGGAAGGGCTTTGTTTTGTGGTTTGGGTGTCAGCTCAGCTATAGTAAAATAGAGCACTAGGTAGATTCCTAAGGTTTCCAACTCTAGGTTCTAGTTCCCAGATGTCATCTCTGGACCTGCCTGGGACTGAGGGGGAATTGCCACCCTGAAGAGAAGAACAGGAGCCTGGCTGGCTGGCTTCACCATCTGCTGACTGTAGTGCTCCATAGCCCTGAGTGAACATAGGTGGTAGCCAGACAGTGATTACTGCGGGCTTTGGGTGAAACCCAGTGCTGTGTTGGCTTCAGATCTGGTGGTGACCACAGAGGTATTTATGTCATCCCTCTCCCAGCTTCAGGCATCTCAGGATAGAGACGGGGGGAGGGGGGGAGAGAGAGGGACTTTGTTTGTTTTGAATAAAGTAAGGGAAGAGAACAAGAGTATCTGCCTGGTAATACAAAGAATTATTCCAGATCTTATCCAAGATGACCAAGGTAGTACCTCTACAAGTCTGCAAGAACCACAGCATTATGGGACTTGGGGTACACCCTAAAGCAGATACAGCTTCAATTACAACACCCAAATCCTTTCAAATATCTGGAAAGCTTTCCCAAGAAGGATGGGTACAAACAAGACCAGACTGAAGAAAAGTACAATGAACACCTAACTTGTTAATACCCAGATACCGACGAATACCCACAAGCAGCAAGACCATCCAGGAAAGCATGATCTTACCAAATGAACTAAATAAAGCACCAGGGACCAATCCTGGAGAAACAGAGATATGTAACCTTTAGATAAAGAATTCATAATATCTGTTTTGAGGAAACTCAAAGAAATACGAGATAACACAGAGAAGGAATTCTGAATCCTATCAGATAAATTTAACAAAGAGATTGAAATAATTAAGAAGAATCAAGCAGAAATTCTGGAGATGAAAAATGCAACTGACATACTGAAGAATGCATCAGATTCTATTAATAGCAGAATTGATCAAGCAGAAGAAAGGATTAGTGAGCTTCAAGACAGGATGTTCAAAAATACATATTCAGGGCTGGGCACAGTGGCTCACACCTGTAATCCCAGCACTTTGGGAGGCCAAGGCAGGTGAATCACCTGAGGTCAGGAGTTCAAGACCATCGTGGCCAACATGGTGAAACCCTATCTCTACTAAAAATACAAAAATTAGCCAGGTGTGGTAGTGCACACCTGTAGTACCAGCTACTCAGAAGGCTGAGGGAGGAGAACTGCTTGTACCCAGGAGGCAGAGATTGCAGTGAGCTGAGATTGTACCACTGCACTCCAGCCTGGGCAACGGAGTGAGACTCAGTCTCAATAAAATAAAAAAAAGAAAAAAGAAAAGAAAAGAAAAGAAAATACATATTCAGAGGAGACTAAAGAAAAAGAATAAAGCACACCCAGAAAATCTAGAAAATGGGCTCAAAAGAACAAGTCTAAGAGTTAGTGGCCTTAAAGAAGAAATACAGAGAGAGACGGGGGTAGGTTTACTCAAAGGAATAACAGAGACTAACCCATACCTAGAGAAAGATATCAATACCAAGTACAAGAAGGTTATAGAACACCAAGCAGATTTAACCCAAAGAAGACTAGCTCAAGGCATTTAATACTCAAACTCCCAAAGGTCAGGGGCAAAGAAAGGATCCTAAAAGCATCAAGAGAAAAGAAACAATTAACATACAATGGAGCTCCAATATGTCTGGCAGAGACTTTTCAGTGGAAACCTTACAGGCCAGGAGAGAGTGGCATGACATATTTAAAGTGCTGAAGGAAAAAAAAAACTTTTACCCTAGAATAATATACCTGGTGAAATTATACTTCAAACATGAAGAAGAAATAGACTTTCCCGGACCAACAAAAGCTGAGGGATTTCATCAACACAAGGCCTGTCCTACAACAAACGTTAAACTTCAATTGGAAAGAAAACAATGTTAATGAGTAATAAGAAATCATCTGAAGATACAAAACTCACTGGTAATTAAGTACACAGACAAACGCAAACTATTGTAACACTGTAACTGTGGTGTGTAAACTACTCCTAAGTAGAAAGACTAAAAAATGAACCAATCAAAAATAACTACAACAACTTTTCAAGACATAGTACAATAAAATACAAATAGAAACAACAGTTAAAATGTTAAAAAGCAGAGGGAAGAAGTTAAGGCATAGTCTTCATTAGTTTTCTTTTTGCTTGTTTGTTGGTTTGCTTATGCAGACAGTGTTATCAGCTTAAATTGTAAGATAGTATTTTCAGGCCTCATGGTAACCTCAAGCCAAAACACATATAATGGATACACAAAAAATAAAAAGCAAGAAACGAAATCATACCATGAGAGAAAAACACCTTTACTAATAGGAAGACAGGAAGGAAAGAAAAAAAGACCACAAAAGAAAAAAAAACCACAAAAAAAAAAAAAACACAGAAAATAAATAAAAAATGGCAGGAGTAGGTCTTTACTTATTAATAGTAACACTGAATGTAAATAGACTAAACTCTCCAATCAAAAGACAGAGAATGGTTGAATGGATTAAAAATCAAGGCCCAGGCCAGGTGCGGTGGCTCACACCTGTAATCCCAGCACTCTGGGAGGCCAAGGCGGGAGGATCACAAGGTCAGGAGATTGAGACCATCCTGGCCAACACGACGAAACCCCGTCTCTACTAAAAATACAAAAAATTAGCCAGGTGTGGTGGTGGGCCCCTGTAGCCCCAGCTACTTGGGAAGCTGAGGCAGGAGAATTGCTTGAACTGGGGAGTCGGAGGTTGCAGTGAGCTGAGACTGCACCACTGCACTCCAGCCTGGGCGACAGAGTGAGACTCTGTCTCAAATAAACAACAACAACAACAAAAATCAAGACCCAATGATCTGTTGCCTACAAGAAACACACTTCATCTAAAATGACACACATAGGCTGAAAATAAAGGAATGGAAAAACATACTCCATGCCAATTAAAACAAACAAACAGATCAGAAGTAGCTACACTTATATCAAACAAAATAGATTTCAAGAAATACTTACTTTGAATTTTGGTAGGTTATCAGTGTTCCTACATCTAAGATTTATTCATGATCTGAAATACTTTAGAAGTGAATAAATGTGTGCTTCTTACCTTTGCTTAATTACCATACCTACTAAGAATGTTTCATACTTTAGAGTCTGCCAATACCACTAATAGTTTTCTGTTCCTGGAATTTTCCGTATTACGTAAATCAACTACATTTCTGAAAAGCTATGTTGTTCAAAGTGAACAGTAAAGTCCAAGAAATCTAGCCTATGAGGAAATTAAGAGGGACACCAATATCTTGTTAGTTGTTGAATTCAGGGGGAAAAACTGAATATAAAGGAGAGTGAACCATAGAAGATAATTAGTATTCTAGAAACAGACTTTTAGATTTGGAAGTGACCTCAACTATTATCAACTTATAAATGAGATAACTGAAGCTTACTGAAATTCAGTGATTTGCCCAAGATCTCAGAGTTAGTGGCACTTTTTGGAATATACCAAAGTAGCCTTGACTTCAGTCTTTCCTTAACACTAGCCCTGATGGTGACAACCACTCAGTAGTAGCCTCAATGGTTTGTACCAACATCAGAGTCTTTTCTCAAGGGATATAATTCTAGGGTGACGTAGGCAAGACATTCGCAAACATTTCTGTAAAGGCTTGTAAATATTTTACACAAAAAGTCTTTGTCTCATAATCCTTTTTTAAAAAATTTGTAACCCTTTGCAAATATAAAAACCATTCTTAGCTTGAGTTCTAGTTAAAAAAAAAGGCTGAAAGCCAGATTTATCCCTAGGCTAGTAGTTTTTCAATACCTGTTATATGTCAGCGAGTGTTGGTCAGTAAAGTTTTAATTAGCCCAGCAAAATGAAAAAAGTAAGGGTAATGTAGTGAACTAAATTCATTCAGTATAAAGGACTATCCTCTGTTCTGAAATCATGCCCTTCCTCCATTTTGGGGGATGGAAAAGCATTAAAATGTTCTCTCCTGTATGCAATAGTGATGATATAGATAGTAAGATTTTGCTTGTCCTGTTTTTTATGTTCTTCCTTGGTTAAAAAAAATTATTGGTCTACATACCTAATTGGAAATTACATATATATAATTATTCCCTGAAATCTCAACATCTAAGAGTCTTTTTTTTTTTTTTTTTTTTTTTTTGAGGCAGAGTCTCACTCTGTCGCCGGGGCTGGAGTGCAGTGGCCAGATCTCAGCTCACTGCAAGCTCCGCCTCCCGGGTTTACGCCATTCTCCTGCCTCAGCCTCCCGAGTAGCTGGGACTACAGGCGCCCGCCACTTCGCCCGGCTAGTTTTGTATTTTTTTTTTTAGTAGAGACGGGGTTTCACCGTGTTAGCCAGGATGGTCTCGATCTCCTGACCTCATGATCCGCCCGTCTCGGCCTCCCAAAGTGCTGGGATTACAGGCTTGAGCCACCGCGCCCGGCCATCTAAGAGTCTTTGTGAATATTCACTGATTCCAAATAAGGCATCTTAGGCTTTTAGAATGTATCCAAATGGGATTCACAACTGAATGGCAACATATAACTTAATTCTAAAAAAATCCCAATGGAAGTCTGGCAATTATTTCAGAACCACTGAGAAACTTTTGAGTTCCTTTTATTGTGTGATAAAATGTTACTTTGTACAGTGAGTAATGGAGCTCAGTCCAGCTGCATTTCTGGTTCTTGCATAGTGGAAATAGCCTTTCTTCAGGACCTGTCTCTTATTATGGTGTCGCATAAGAAAAGTGATTGTAAATTATTTAAAGACACAGACCATATTTTTTCCATGTTTCCATATTCCCACAGCATCAAGCATAGAAGACTTGTATTTTTTTCTAATTAAATAAATAAATGAACAAAATAAAACAATCAAAAGTTCAGAAGTATGTTGGAAAGATTACTGCCCATAGCAGATATGAACCTGGAGAAATCTGGGGAATACTCCAGGGTTAAATATGTGGGTCCCCTAGGCAGAGTAATAATTTGGCATTTTTTAAAGCAATATCTAAAAAAAAATGCTCAACATTTATTTATAGGTAACACTAATGCTTCATGGAAAAGAGTGCACCTATTGCCACATAGCAAATTACCCCCAAATTCAGCAATTTAAAACAACAAACAGGCCAGGCACCGTGGTTCATGCCTGTAATCCAAGCACTTTGGGAGGGCTGAGGTGGGAGGACTGCTTGAGCCCAGGAATTCAAGGCCAACCTAGGCAACAGAGAGAAACCCCATCTCTACAAAAAAAAAAAAAAAAAAAAAAACTTAAAATTAGCCAGGCATGGTGGTGTGCGCCTGTAGTCCCACCTACTCCAGAGGCTGAGGTGGGAGGATCACTTGAGCCCAGCAGGTCAAGGATGCAGAGAGCAGGGATTGTACCATTATACTCAGCCTGGACTATAGAGTATGGCCATGTTTCAAAATAAATAAATACATAAAAATAAAACAACAAACATTTATTCTTTAACAATTTCTGTAGGTCAAGAATTGATGAGCATCTTAGCTGGGTGGTTGGTTCCAGCTCAGGATCTCTCATAACTTTGCAGTCAGTCTGTCAGCCGGGGCAGGAATCATATGAAGGTTTGCCTNAAAAACTTAAAAATTAGCCAGGCATGGTGGTGTGCGCCTGTAGTCCCACCTACTCCAGAGGCTGAGGTGGGAGGATCACTTGAGCCCAGCAGGTCAAGGATGCAGAGAGCAGGGATTGTACCATTATACTCAGCCTGGACTATAGAGTATGGCCATGTTTCAAAATAAATAAATACATAAAATAAAACAACAAACATTTATTCTTTAACAATTTCTGTAGGTCAAGAATTGATGAGCATCTTAGCTGGGTGGTTGGTTCCAGCTCAGGATCTCTCATAACTTTGCAGTCAGTCTGTCAGCCGGGGCAGGAATCATATGAAGGTTTGCCTCAGGTTAAAAAATCCATTTCCAAGATGGCTCACTCAGAGAAATCGGTTCCTCACCCATGGGAGCCCCTCCATAGTGCTCCTTAAGTGTCTCATGGTGTGTCCAGAGTGGGTTCTTGCTGATGGGTTCGTGGTCTGGCTGACTTCAAGAATGAAGCCACGGACCTTCGTGGTGAGTGTTACAGCTCTTAAAGGTGGTATGCACGCAAAGAGCGAGCAGCAGCAAGATTCATTATGAAGAGCAAAAGAACAAAGCTTCCACAGGTTGGAAGGGGGCCCTAGCGGGTTGCTGCTGCTGGGGTGGCCAGCTTTTATTCCCCTATTTGTCCCCGCCCATGTTCCACTTCTGTCCTATCAGAATGCCCTTTTTTCAATCCTCCTTGCAATTGGCTACTTTTAGACTCCAGCTGATTGGTGCATTTTACAGAACACTGATTGGTGCATTTTACAGAGCACTGATTGGTGCATTTTACAAACCTCTTGTAAGACAGGAAAGTTCCCCAAGTTCCCACTCTACCCAGGAAGTCCAGTTGGCTTCACTTCTCAATGACATGGTTGCTAGCTTCACCCAACGCAAGTGATCCAAGAGAAAGAGCAAAGAGGAAGTCACATTGTCTTTTAGGACTTAGTCTTAGAAGTCATACATTGTCACTTATGCCCTATTTTATCTGTAAGAAGCAAATCATGCAGTCCATAAAGTCAAGCAGGGGAAAGCAAGTCCATAAAGTCAAGAGGAAAGTCAGTAAGCACCACCTCTTCAAGAAAGGTGTATCAAAGAATTTGTGGACACGTCTTAACCACAACAAATAGCAAAGAACGTGCACATTGCCTCTCCTCTACTTTTTCTGAATGATTTAGCTTTAACCTCAAACTTGCATATTCTAACATCATCATTAAAGGCAGGCTGGGCGTGGTGGCTCACGCCTGTAGTCCCAGCACTTTGGAAGGCCAACGTGGGCAGATCACTTGAATACAGGAGTTCGAGACCAGCCTGGGCAACATTATGATACCCTGTCTCTTAAAAAAACAAACAAACAAAAAAAATTTATTATTCTCAGCATGCCCTATGGGAAGGAGGTCCCACTCACCAGCCTCAAGTAGTTTACCAAAATATTTCTTTTAACCCATATATACCAAATATCATTTACAGAATTTCCTCCATATAACAATATTTCCAGTGATATTTCAGTCTCATGATAAGGTTTACAGATGTCACAAGGTATAGTACTGGCCTAAAGAACTATCTTGCTGGATTTTTTCTAGCTGTGACTGAAGATAAAAAAAATTGTGAAGAATTTTGGACTGAATTTCTTAAAGGAACATTTCCTACAGATGATGAATTTTTTTAATTGCATAGAATTCACAACATCTCACCTAAGAATTTTACTGCATTGTACCTAGCCCGGAAAATGTATTAGGAAATTGTCTATATTACTGTTAGTCTATATAGTAGAGCTTTAAAAAAAAAAGACACACGGAGATGTATTATGTTTCTTCCACCAGAAGAGAAACAGCAAGAGTTGTGAAGAATTCTGATTCTTAGATTTCCTTAGGACATTTTAAACCAATTATTGGAAGTAACTTGGGACATTACTGTACACATATAGCTTGGGGCATTATTCAAATTCTACCCATCTGAAACACTGCACCTGTTCAAGGAGTGAACCTTTTTTACATTGTAATAACACAAAAAGTTCAAGGTTTTCATTTTGTAGTTAGTTCATTTATGGCATTTCTAGAGACCCTGACATTTCACAGGCCCAAACCTTGAAAACTATATACAGAGTAACACAGACACCTAAAACGGGTGATCAGAGGAACACATGCCTGCCCACAAGCATTTGTTTTCAATCTATAGGTATTTATCATGAATAAATTAAGCTGTTATGAAACTGACTCATGAGATTTCAGACATTTTCACTTTGACATTCAAACTCTGGCAGAGATACCAACCCTAAAGGCAGACAATGCTGTTAAGTATGACATGAGTATTTTAAACATACAAGGAAAAATCTATTTTGATACTGAAAAAAAATTTGATTATTGGATTTATTTCTTGCAATAAATATATGGAATACCCACTAAAACTGGTATGGTATTTCTTTTTGGCAGAATTTGTATAATGTAAACCCAAAAAGCACCATTTTACCATATTATATTGTTAAATAATATGAAACTAGCATACTCCAAATGTAGAAAATTTTGGCTCTCTACCTAAGTAACTTTGAGTAGTGAGTTACATAATTGGCCAGCATTTACCATCTGCTGTAACACTTACCTCTTTATTTTTCTGGCTTTTGGGGTACTTTTAATGGCTGTTAATATAGAAATTATATAAAAATATAGAAAGCCATTAAATATCACATTTATTTATTGTTTCATTATTTTTACAAAACAGACGCACACAACAGTATGTTATTTCCTATTAACTTACCTATTTATTATTACTAAGGAGGCTACAACTAGGGCTGGCTCTCCTCAGTTTTACTCAACATGTATGAAATTCAGTGTTCTACTACATGTTAGGCATTTTCAGATATGTTTTGGGAAATTAAGTTATGGAACATGAAAACACACAATTTCAGTGTTTAGTTTTAGATATGTACTTAACATTACTGACAATTAAATGCCACGCTTTTATATTTAGTTTCACATTGTTCTTTCAATTATCTATTTCCATATTTCTTCTATTACCAGAAAACTACATGTGATAGACTGAGAAAAAATGGCATTGAATTGAAATAGTTGCCTCTAGGGGGAACTTTTAATTTAAAACCAGGTTTATCCTAGATGATACTTCACTTGGTAATGTGCTTGTGACTATGAAATTTTATCAGGCTGAATTATTCCCTTCAGATCTAGAGCAGGGGTGGCACCATACTTTACCCAGTACATTAAGGAGAAGTGTTTTTCTCAGTTCCTATCCTAGGCTTTTGAGGCATAAAATGTCCTGAAGAACAAGTCAGAGACTCTTTTTTTTTTTTTTTTGAGACAGAGTCTTGCTCTGTCGCCCAGGCTGGAGTGCAGTGGCGCGATCTCCGCTCACTGCAAGCTCCGCCTCCCGGGTTCCCGCCATTCTCCTGCCTCATCCTCCTGAGTAGCTGGGACTACAGACGCCCGCCACCACTCCAGGCTAATTTTTTTTTTTTTTTTTTGTATTTTTTGGTAGAGACGGGGTTTCACCGTGTTAGCCAAGATGGTCTCGATCTCCTGACCTTGTGATCAGCTCGCCTTGGCCTCCCAAAATGCTGGGATTACAGGCGTGAGCCACCTCGCCCAACCCAAGCCAGACACTTTTATCCTAACTCCATGTATTTGTCCTTCTCCTAGCTGCAAGGTCGCCAGATCCCACCTTTGCAAGATAATGTTGGTGCTAGAATAACTCAGAAGGAATCAAGATCTCTCTTTCTACAACTCCCTCTCCCTCAGGCCTATCTCCTGATGGTCTGGATTTGTCATATTAAGAGTCCATGTTGGGTTGGGCGCTGTGGCTCACAACTGTAATCCCAGCACTTTGGGAGGCTAAGGCGAGCAGATCATGAAGTTAAGAGTTCAAGACCAGCCTGGCCAACATGGTGAAACCCCGTCTCTACTAAAAATATAAAAATTAGCCTGGCATGGTGGCGGGCGCCTGTGATCCCAGTTACTCGGGAGGCTGAGGCAGGAGAATCGCTTGAAACCGGAAGGCGGAGGTTGCAATGAGCCGAGACGGCGCCACTGCACTCCAGACTGGGTGAAAGAGCAAAACTCCATCTCAAAAAAAAAAAAATGAAAGAAAGAAAGAAAAGAAAAGAAAAGGAAAGAAAAGAATCCATGCCAGGTTGTCTCTGGCTGAAGACAGGAACAAAACAAAACTACTCATTTCATGTCAAATTTATTAAGTTTTATTCTCCCTTAAGAGAAAGAAAAGTGTCAGGGACAATTTACAATTTAAATCAAGAAGTAGATGTACTTTTGATAAGCCTATTGCTTTCTACTGGGTTTTGAACCTATATGCTCAGTGAGTGTACCCACCCACTTAATTTCATTTAAGATCATGGAATTTCAGAACTGGAAGGAATCTTAGTGACTCCAACTAGGAAGTTAGAGGTCAAATTGTCACTTTTATTATTGATAAAACTGTTTGTGGAATGAGGGTTAGGGCTGAGGGCTAAATGAGCTAGCTAATGTTTCCTAACATATTCTGCCCTATCCCACTCACATTCTGTCCCCAAATCAGACCCCAGAACAGAAATTGAAACTGACTCAGTTTGGTCCAGAACTGAACGTTTATGTGCATATGATTTTTTTGATAGATTCACTCCACGCGGTTATGATCTGTAGATTAATGGCTGTCAGCCACCAACCAGGTGGAATAAGAGGTCAGAGTGCTACTACTCTGGGGAAGTCCCTCCACATGAAAACAGAAGAGTAGGGAGAAGCACACCACCTCCCAACATTAGGAGGGGCAATGCCATAGGAATTCTGATGAATAAAATCCTCCATTTCATTTCAAAATAATTTGAGAGCAGTATAACAGGAATGTATCACAAATTATTAATACAGAACTTAGTATGAGATTTGGATGTTTGTTCCCTCCAAATCTCATGTTAAAATGTAATCCCCGGCTGGGTGCAGTGGGTCACATCTGTAATCCCAGCATTTTGAAAGGCTGAGGCAAGCAGATTGCTTGAGTTCAGGCGTTTGAGACCAACAGGGGCAACATGGCAAAACCCCATCTCTACAAAAGTTACAAAAATTAGGCGTGGTGGTGAGCACCTGTAGTCCCAGGGCAGCCTGAGGTGAGAGAATCACTTGCACCCAGGAGGCGTAGGTGGCAGTGATTCAGGATTGCGCCACTGCACTCCAGCCTGGGCGACAGAGTGAGAGCCTGTCTCAAAAAAAGAGAAAAAGAAAAGGAAAATAAATGTAATCCCCATTGTTGGAGGAGGGGCCTAGAGGAAGGTGTTGGACCATAAGAGGGGATCCCTCATGAATGGCTTAGCGCCATTCTTGAGATAATGAGTGAGTTCCAGCTCTGAATTCACATGAGATCTGGTTGTTTAAAAGAGTGTGACACCTCCCCTGTCTCTCTCTGTTGCTCCCACTCCTGCCATGTGATGTGCTTGCTCTCTCTTTGCCTTACACCATGATTGGAAACTTCTGGCCCTCACCAGAAGCAGATACTGGCACCATGCTTCTTGTACATCCTGCAGAACCATGAGCCAATCACACCTCTTTTCTTCATAAGTTACCCAGCCTCAGGTATTTCTTTATGGCAATGCAAGTGGAATAACATAAAACTCTATTCTTAATAAATAAATATAAAAGGCTTTTACTAATCTCTCACAAACATATTAGCAAAAAAAGTTAATAAATTTAAAACCATTATAAGTATGTTTTCCTCTCTCAAAATCTTATCACAACAATTTGTCTCACTTCTCAAATTGTGAATAATTTCAGCAATAAACTTATTTTGAAGGAAGGAATACTAAATATAAGACTGTTCTGTACGAAAGAACTTGAAGATTAAAACTGAGTTTTGCTTGCAATTTAATTCTAATTTATAGTATTTTAAAACCAAAATTAAATTTGAGGAAGTGACATTATACTAGGTTGACGAAGTTTACAAATATCTTATGGAAGCCATCTGTCAGAAAACAATCAAACCAACAAAGGCAATAACAGATTCATATGATAGATATTCAATGTACTTACTGAATTATTACAAAGAGTGACTACATAAAATCTGGAGAGATTGAGCTCTTATCTCTGAACATTAAGACCTTTAATTCACTCAGGGCTCATCATTTCAAGAAAATAACTGAGGCCACAAGGTTGTAAGTTTGTATGTTATGGTGTGTAATAGAAATGCTATTTAGGACAGGAATTTACTGAAATTAAACTGGCAGGAGACTGAAAAATTATTTAAGTTGCTCAAATTATAAAACATAGAGAGTATTTTATCTGAGGTTCCTTAAAATTAATTCCTTCATGAGGAATATTTTTTCCTTAAATGAAAATTCTCATCGTATACCTTATTTAGACTATTGTCAGAATCCACACTACTCTACAACATTTGACTAATCTAGTGTAGACTAAAAGTAATTCAAAAAACAAGCAATATACAAATAGCGCCTAAAGACCTGGTGAACTGTAAACAGAAGTTGGTTTTATACTTCACTGGGCATCCTAATTACAGGTTCTATACTGCTTTGTTCTGCCTTCTTCTATTTTCCTCTGGATGATCTCGTCTACTCCATGACTTCAAATACCACTTTCATGTTAATTACTTTCAGATATATACTCCAGCTATCCCCTCTGTCCTGCTGTGACCTGTATTTATCTTTGTGATAGGACAACCTCTTCAAGTTTTCTAAAAAGATACAGGCATATAAACAAGTTTATAAAAGTGTTATAGATACTAGTATCAGTTCATACAAGGTTCTGTGAGTTTACAAAATAAGAAGACAGGAAAAGCTTCCTAGAGGAAATAATACTACAGTAGATGTCTAGAGGAGGGAGTGACAGAAAGGGAGACAGACAACTGGCATTGGAGGGAAAAAGAACAGTGGGAGTCAAGTTTCTGAACCAGGAAGCAAGCTATAAAATAATTCGCTAAAATCTGGGCCTTATAGTACAGGGTGGGGGTAACCAGAAATCAGGCAAGTACCAAATCAGGGAAGGTCTCACACGTCATACTTGGGAATTCAAATTTATTCCGTAATTTTTATACCTATTATGTAGCAATAGGGAAGCAAGCATTAAAGGGCTTTTTAAGCAAAGGAGAAACAGGATCAAATTTGGATATAATGTGGGGAAAAGCTTTTCTATTTTAATCCCTACTGCTTTCTAAACAATATGGACTAAATTTGTCGTGCTGAGCCCTGAAGCAGTTTGACTGTATATATTTGTGAGTGGAAGCCTAGAAAAGCTGGACTGCTGTGCTTTCCAGAGGGAGAAGGAATTTCCTAGGACAACTGTAGGAAAACGGGAGAAAAGTGAGAAAAACCAGCAAAATTGCCAAATGCAGAGGGCCCCTATATCTTCTATAAAATACTAACTCATAAACACTTTGAGTGGTTGTTTTTTTTTTTTTTTTTTGGTTTGTTCGTTGGCAGAAACCAGGCTTCACTTCAAGATCAATCCCAGAGACGGTATTTGTGAAGCGGACCCCAAGGACAGAGAAGACTCTGAAAATATGACAAACACACCATAAGGTGGCTCCCCATGATCTTTGCCTCTTGGTGTTCACATCTCTGGTGTTCATACCTCTCTGAGTGTGGGCAGGACCTGTAACTTGTTTATAACTAATAAAATATGGCAAAGGTGATGGGATATCACNTTTTTTTTTTTTTTTTTTGGTTTGTTCGTTGGCAGAAACCAGGCTTCACTTCAAGATCAATCCCAGAGACGGTATTTGTGAAGCGGACCCCAAGGACAGAGAAGACTCTGAAAATATGACAAACACACCATAAGGTGGCTCCCCATGATCTTTGCCTCTTGGTGTTCACATCTCTGGTGTTCATACCTCTCTGAGTGTGGGCAGGACCTGTAACTTGTTTATAACTAATAAAATATGGCAAAGGTGATGGGATATCACTCCCATAATTATATTGCTTAGTCTTGCTCACAGACTCACTCTAGTCTGATGAAGTAAGCAGCCAAGTTGGTCTGATGAAGTAAGCAGCCAAGTTGGAAAAGGCCACACGTAAGTAGCCTCTAGGAACTACAGGTGGTCTCTAGGTGCTAAAGGCATCCTCCAGCCAATAGCCAGAAAGAAGCTGGGGCTCAGCCTTACCAACACAAGGAAATGAAGTTTGCCAACAACCTGAGTGAAACTGGAAGCAGATTCTTTCCCAGTCAAGTTGCCAAATGAGAACACAGCCCTGTCCACACATTTTTTTTTTTTTTCAAATTTTATTTTAGAGTCAGGGAGTACATGTGCAGGTATGTTACCTGGGTATATTGCTTGACGCTGAGGTTTGGGGTACGAAAGACCTTGTCACCCGGGTACTGAACATAGTACCCAATAGGCAGTTTTTCATTGCTTGTCCCCCACTCTCCCTCCCCTTTTGGAATTCTCAGTGTCTATTGTTTTCATCTTTGTGTTCATGTGTACCCAATGTTTAGCTCCCACTTATAAGAACAAGCAGTATTTGATTTTCTTTTTGTTTTTGAGACAGGGTCTCACTCTGTCACCCAGGCTAGAGTGCAGTGGCCTAATCAAGGCTCATTGCAGCCTCGACCTCCCTGGGCTCAGGTGATCCTCCCATCTCAGTCTCCTGAGTAGCTGGAACTACAGGAGTACACCACCATGCCCAGCTAATTGTATTTTTTTTTTGTAGAGGCGGGGTTTTGTCATGTTGCCCAAGCTGGTCTCTAAAACTCCTGGGCTCAAAAGATCCTCCTGCCTCGGCGTCCCAAAGTGTTGGGATTACAGGCATGAGCCACCATGCCAGGCTGGTATTTGGCTGTCTCTTCCTGTGTTAATTTGCTTAGGATAATGGCCTCCAGCTCCGTCCATGTTGCTGCAAGGGACGTGATTTTGTTCTTTTTTTATGGCACCGTTCTATAGTGTATATATACCACATTTTCTTTATCCAGCCAGCTATTGATGGGCACCTAGATTGATTCCATGTCTTTGCTATTATGAATAGTGCTGTGATGAACATGTAGTGCCGTGTCTTTTTGGTAGAATGATTTGTTTTCTTTTGAATATATACCCACTAACGGAATTGCTGGGTCATATGGTAGTTCTGTTTTAAGTTCTTTGAGAAATCTCCAGACTGCTTTCCACAGTAGCTGAACTAATTTACATTCCCACCAACAGTGTGTAAGCATTCCCTTTTCTCCACAGCCTCACCAACATCGGTTAGTTTTTTCAATTTTTTAATAATAGCCATTCTGCCTGTCCATACTTTGCAGCCTTGTGAGACCTTAAGCAGAAGACCCAGCTAAACTGTGCCTGTGACTCCTGACCCACAGAAACTGTGGAATAATAAATGGGTATTGTTTTAAACCTCTCTAAATTTGTGGTAATTTGTTACATGGTAATAGAGAACTAATACAAATATTTGCTCCCTCTGCAGTACCCCATCCCTCAAATTTACAGATATTCCATAATCTATGTCCCCTATCTAACTTCTGGGTTATGTAAGTTTTAGAAAAAAAATCACTTTAATTTTTTTTAGACAGAGTCTCATTCTGGTGCCCAAGCTGGAGTGCTGGAGTGCAGTGGTGCAGTGGGCTCAAGTGATTCTCCCACATCAGCCTCCTGATTAGCTGGGACTACAGGCACACAACACCACCCTTGGCTAATTAAAAAAAAAAAAAATTGTAGATATGAGGTCTTACTATATTGCCCAGGTTGGTCTTGAACTCCTGGGCTTAAGTGATCCTCCCACCTTAGCGTCCCAAGGTGCTGGGATTACAAGCATGAGTCACCATGCCCAGCCAAAAATCACTTGGCAGTTTGAGAGAGAATGGATTCAAAAGGCAGGAAATAATGGCAATAACCCAGGTGAGAAATGGTGAAGGCCTAAACCAGAAAAACAGCAGTGCCATTTAACAAGTTAGGAAATAAAGGAGAAGCACAGGTTTCATGAGAAGTATTAATATACCGAGTCTATTTGAGACACGATAATTTGAAGTGTCTATAGGTCCTCCAGGTGAAGATGTCTACTAAGCTTCAGTACTAACTTTGTAAGATGCTAGTTCTGATCTGGAAAAACTCACATTTCCCTGCTCACAATCTGACAGTGAGCTGCCCTTTCAGTCCTCATCATGTGTTCTACACTTCACGGAGCTACTTGGTGCTCCACAAACAGGGCATGCCTATGCACAAGTCCATATCTTGGCTCATGCTGTTCACTTTGAATGAAATGCAATCCCCTCTCATCAAATTTATAAAAATCCTACTCACCTTTTAAAAATGTCGATATGCTCTGTTAGAATGTGGGCTCTCTTGAGGGCAGGGCACTTTGTTTTCCCCACAGATGTCTCAAAAACCTGGAATATAATAGGTACTCGATAAATATTTATTGAATGAATGGATAAATGTCTTATATAAAGCCATTCCTTATTCTCTCTCCAGTCACAGAATAAATACTAATGTATTCCATATAAATATAAATGTTTGCTGATATAAATATATATATAGATAGATAGATAGATATAAATGTTTGCTGATAACTAGTAGTACAACTAAGAACTTCTGTTTCTGAACAAATGAGGAAAAGAAAATACAAATTTGATAGGAAAGATAATGAAGGGGTGGATGTATATCTGAACATTAGCTCTGTTTAAGAGTATGGATCACTTAACATATAGTTACCCAACACCTAGTATATACAATATGTGACTGGTTACGCAAAAGTCATTCCCAACCCCTTCTTCCTTGCCTCCCTCTAATTAAGAGGTGAAAGTAAACAATTATTTTCCCAGCCTCCTTTATAGCTAGAGATAGTCATGTGACACATTCTGGTCAATGAAATGCAGGAGAAATCTACTCAATGGATGATTTGAAAAAAGAAAAATGTCTTCCCTGGTCTGGAAAAAAAAAAAGGAGAAAGATCTGTCTAGTCATATCTCCTGCTTCCTACGTTTGAAAATTTTGGTGCTTGGAGCTTTTGCATCCATCTTGTGACTATGAAGAGAAGGCAAAGGAAATCACAGAGATACCAATCCAGAGCCCTCACATTAAGCCACTAAACCGATGCCAGAAGGCACCTAACTCTTGTTGTTAGACAAACTTCTCTAGTTTAAGATCTATTAGTCTGTTATTCTGTTACTTACAGTTGAAAATATTCCTGAACTAGTGGAAGATATCTTAGAAATCCTGGCTAATAATATTATCTGGTTAATAATGCCACACACGAAATGACTTTAAAATGCCTATTTGATTTTAAATTGTGTTTTTGAAAATAGCACTATGTGCCTTTAAATATACTTATCATAAGTTACACTATCTAGCATGTGGCTGTGTTGTCATAGTCTTCACTGTCTTTTCTGTTACACCTCATCCTGTGAATAATTTTGTCAAAAATGAAGAAAATATGGTTTCAATAGGATATGTTTGTCAACTCTGATTTCAGAGGTAAAACTATTACAACCAAAAGGGAAATAAAAGGAACAGAATAAAGTAAAATGGAAATCAGGATTAGTTGAAACTTCCAAATTTATTTACCCAAAAGTTTCAAAGTAATTCTATTCCAAATAATGAAGCTGTATCTATACTTTTCTAAAACAGTTAAATAAGATTTTTGATTTAAAGACATTGCAAAAGATTGGAGTGGTAATGACAAAGCACATTACATAATTCTGTGCCCATTAAAAAAAACTCCAAATCATTTACAGGACCACATTTTAAAGCTGTCTAAAAAGTATAATGAGAACTCTACTTTTCTCTGTTAGATTTGCCAAGTGTCAACAGGGACTGAGAAGTGTTTTAAATTGCTTTTATAAATGAGTAGTGAAGCCACTCACCAGTTCCTAGAATTTTAAACAAAGGGAACAAATATTCAGTAAGAAACCACCAGCGTAATAAATAATAATCATAGAGACTTTCTAGTGGATTAAAAAAAAGAATCATTCATTAAACCTATTTCTAAAATTTCATTAGCTGGAATTGTTCTACATTAGTGGAATTACTCTACTATGAAATAAGATACTCTCTTCCTTAATTTTTATTAACAGGTACTATTTAGCCAGGAAACACCTGTAAGATTAAGAAAGCACTGAGCTGGGCCTAGAGTTGTGAGATACACAAATAAATGAGACCGAGTTCCTGCTCTCTAAGAAGATTTCATTGCAAAGTGGGATTCAGACACACACTCTTAAATACAGCCGGAAAGCCTCTAAACCACATACCAGTAGTATTTAGGTCTATCAGAATCTAAGGGTGGGAGGGCAGTCCAGATGAATGGCTTTATTTGGTTGTTTATTAAGGAGCTGCATTTAAATTCCAAAACAGTGTAAGGTCAGTATTAGTCATTCCCATATGAGATAAATGTATCAAATTTAGCCTAGGTCATACCTGCAAGCACTAATAAAGCATCATAACAAAACAGAAGACACAATGGAGTCAAATTGTCTTTGTTTTTTGTTGCTGTTGTTGTTTTTTGCTTTTTTTTTTTGCGCTTCAATCAGGTACTCCCGATATTTTAAGGAGTTAAAGCCACGGCCTCATGGAACTTGTTCATTTCTTGATGGTATCTTGAGAAACAAAAATGAAGATAGTAGAATTCCATATCTTATATCTTGGCATTATTATGTTTTCAGTTGTACAAAATATCTAAATCAGATGTATACAGGTTGAACAATTCTTACAGAAATTCCTGCCAAAATTAAAAATATTATGGGTAATTATCACTAAAAAGAAAATTAATCACATTTTATATTAAGATAATTAAAACTGGAATTCAAAAACTGTGAGCCTGAAAACAAATCTACGAAAAGCCTGGTATGGTATGACTCATAGCAGCTTTATTCATAATAACAACAAAAAAGAAATACTTCAGATGTATATTATTAGGTGACTTGACAAACTGTGATATTATAGTAGGTTAAATAGTGACCCCCTAAAAGAGTCCACCCAGAAACTGTGAATGTGCCCTTATTTGGGAAAAGGATTTTTGCAGGTGTAATTAAGGATCTTGAGATGAGATCAATGACACTGTCCATATAAGAGATAGAAGATAAGAAAGACATAGAGACACAGGGAGGAAGGCCATATGAAGACAGAGGCAGAGATTGGAGCTATGCTGCCACAAACCAAGGCATATCTGGAGCCACCAGAAGCTGGAAGAAGCAAGGCAGGATTATCCCCTAGAGTCTTTAGAGGGAGCACAGCCCTGCCAATACCCTGATTTTGGGCTTCTGGCCTCCAGAGCTATGAGAGAATAACCTTTTGTTGTTTTAAGCCACCATGTTTGTAGTCATTTGTTAAGGCAGCCCTAGGAAACTAATACAAGGATATTCATAAAACCTTGGTATATTCATAAAATGGAATGCTATTCAGTAATAAAAGGAATGAACTACTGACACCCTCAACAACATGGATGACTCTCACAAATAAGTTGAGTGAAAGAAGCCATACACTCAGACATGCACTGTGTAATTTTATTTATATGAAGTTCAAGAACAGGCTAAATTATTCTATGAGAATAGAAACCAGAACAGTGGTTAACCTCTGGGGGCAGGGATAAGGACTGATGGGAAAGGGGCACGAAGGAAATTTCTGGGGCAACGGAAATACTCTATATCTTGATTAGGACAGCGGGATTACACAGGTGAATAGTTTGTCAAAAACTCATCAGACACTGCACTCAAGAGCTGTTATTTTTTATTTTTTATTTTTTTTTTTGAGTCAGAGTCTCTCTCTGTCACCCAGGCTAAAGTGCAATGGTACAATCTTGGCTCACTGCAACCTCCGCTTCCTAGGTTCAAGCAATTCTCCTGCCTCAGCCTCCTGAGTAGCTGGGATTACAGGCACCCACCACCACACCCAGCTAATTGTTGTCTTTTTAGCAGAGACGGAGTTTTGCCATGTTGACCAGGCTGGTCTCGAACTCCTGACCTCGTGATTCACCCACCTTGGCCTCCCAAAGTGCTGGGATTACAGGAGTGAGCCACCGCACCCGGCCGAGCTGTTACATTTTATTGAGTGTAAATTAGATCTTAATTTTTAAAAACTAAGGAATAAACCAAAACAACAAAAAAACAGCAATGAGGACTGAAATTATACATTAAGGCAGGGGTTGGCAAACTACAGTCCAGGGGTTAAATCTTGCCTGCCACCAATAAAATTTTATTGGAACATAGCCAGACCCAATCATTTACATATTGTCTATGGCTGCTTTCACCCTACAAAGGCAGAGTTCAGTAGCTGTGACAGAGACCATACAGTCCGCAAAGCTGAAAATATTTAGTATCTGTCCCTTTACAAAAAAGTTTGCCAACCTCTCTACTAAAGTTAGAGTCTGTAAGATGACAGCAAGAGGGGGGAAAATTATAGTCTGTAACTACATTTATAACTATGGAAGCCTCTTCTTGCTCTAACATTCTGTGATTCTCATTATATTTAATGGTATGAATCAGAGATGTCTGTTAAGATACTTGAAATGTCTTTACCCTAGGGCACTTAGGTGAGATTTTGAGCTGAATCTTACAATTCTTAGTTATTCCATTTATTTTTCTTTCACTTGCCATTTTTAGCAAAATTAATAGTTCACTATTGTACTATCAAAAGTCGTCACATTTTATCCACAAATGCATTAACTTATATGGCCTCATCTGTGAGATATGCTAGGCACATAATAGTTCATTACAGAGTAATGAAAGAGAATTGGCAACCAATGGGGCCAGGGCTGACAGAACCAACTAGCAGCCTAAGCAATCCCAAGGCACTATGCAGAGCATAATAAGGGCCTAGCACACTTGATTGTATTATTGCAGACATAATTATCAAAAGGGTCTAAGCTGATAGTCTAGGGACTCTGGTGTAGGAGTAACTGAACTTAGAAAGTCAAAGCTATCAGCCAGAAAGGGCTTTCCATTGCCTTTAGAATAAAAACCACAATCCTTAAAATGGTCACCAATGCCTTGAATAATATGGTCACTGTCTACCACCAGCCTTTCTTCTTCCTCTCTTTTGACAACAACTTTTAACGGGAGGCACATGATCAGTGTTGACCTCCAGAAAAATTACTCTGCCAACCATCAGAGAGAGCCTGGAGATGAGGAGACAGTTAGGGGTCACTGGGATAATTTAATTAATAAGAAAACATATACTGAATGCTTGAATTAGGAGAGTGACAATGGGAATGAAGAAATGAATTCCAGGATAAAGAAAATGTTTATGACCCACTGAATGCAACACAACATAGCAATGAAAATTATCTATGGCTACATACAACACAGATGCATTCACAAACATTATATTGAGCAAAAGAAGCAGGATACAAAAGAATATAAACAGTATGATTCCTTTCAAAAGTGCAAAACAGGGGGAAAAAACCACCAAACTATATTGTTTGTGAATCCTTATAGAGGTGATTTAGTAAGAAAAAGTGATTAAACAATTATCATAAGGGTCAAATTAATGGTTACTTCCAGGAGGAAGAGAAAGACATACAGGAGCTTCTGGGGCTGCAGTGTTCTATTTTGCCCTAAATGGTGGCAATTATATGGGTGCTGGCTGTGTAACAATAACAAATACAAATATATATAAACAAAAATGTCTCGATATATATTTACCATAGATGTATACACACATATATAATATACACACACAGATATATGCACTCTTATGTATGTTTTCTCCGTTATCACAGTGTAAATCAAGGTTTTAAAAAGGATTATACGGCAACAGCTGAGGTACACTTAGTTACAACTTAATTAGGTATGGAGGGCAAAGCCAAGGATTTGGAATCAGCTCTGGGTTCAAATCTTTATTATTTATTAGCAGTGTGACTTTGAACAAGTTATTTAACCTCTCCAAGCTTCAATTTGTATCAGGGGAACTAACAGGGCTGTTACTAGGATTAAAAGTTTGACCTGTCTTTGATTATTTTTCTGTGACCTTTTCTGATTGATCAGCTGAGGGATCTCCCTCAATTTACTGAAGTTATTACCTACATTGTAATTTCCTGTGCTTTATTAATGGCTGTGAGCTCCTCAGCACCTTTACAGGTCAGGTGGCTTGGGTTAGTCTAATATTCATAAACCAGCAGGTGGAGGATATTAAGTTTTCTGCTCTGCAAGCCCAGTAGTTCTCAAACATGAGTGTTTATCACAGTCTCCTGGATGACTTGTATTAAAATACAGCTTGCTGGGCCCCACTTTTGGAGTTTCTAATTCATAGACCTGCAGTAAGACATGAGAATTAGAATTTATTTAACAAGTTCTAGTAAGTTCCCGGGTGATACTGTTGCTTCTGGTCCAGGCACAGTATTTCTAGAATCTCTATTCTAGTCCAATATCAGAAAAGTTGGTAAACTGGTCCCCTTCACTTAAAAGAGAGAGGAAGGAGCTTCTTTGCTCTCAGTCTCTCCAACTACCAAGAAGACAGTTTTCACAGACAGTTGGAAAGAGACTGACTCCATCTACCTATGCAGGCCCCCTTTTCCTCTTAGACAGGGGTCAGCCTTCCTGAGCTACAGACTTCATATGTCCCCCATTTACCCTCTCCTATGAGAGCTCACAGATGTCCTCAGAAGCATGGATTACTTCCAAGGGACTCTGGTGGTTGCTTTTAGTCCCTGAGTTGCTCCAGTAAGGAATTGTGGAAAGAGAGAGATCAGGAACATGTGTTCATTTTCTTCCCAGAAACTACTTCTGTGAGAATTAAGGGAGATAAAAACATAATGTCTGGGACATTAAGAGTGCTTAATAAATGTTAGCCATCATTGTTATGACTTCAACTTTTTTGAAGTGGCTGTTTGCATCGTAACAGAAACAGTATGTGAGATGAACAGGTTTGTCAGGAAAATGAATAGTTTAGTTAGGAACATTTTAATATTTACAAATTTTATATTTATTTTCATATTTATGAATTTTTATATCATGGCTCTAAGGTTAAACTTGGGGGATTTTATAAAACAGACTTGATTAGTAATCTGAGAGACACAGGAGACAACAGAAAGCTTGTGGAGCTTCTCTTGGGAAATAGTGATGCAACCCAGTTTGAGACCTAACTAGCTAGAGGGTAACACAAATGCTAGCAGCTGGCTGGCTCATAGAGACGCGTTTTTGAGAGCAGGCAGTAAGCACATATTAAGTTTGTGATGTGCTTTGGCAGAAAGTCTTGACAAACCTATCTCATTCTTTAAACACATGGTTCCAAAGTTGCTAAGCGAAGTTCAGTCTGAACCTTGACTTTGTCTCCCTTAGAAGTGGGGGCTTGTATATTTTGCAATGCCTCATTAAATATTTTAGCATTTTGGTCTCTGCAAAAAACGTGTGTTCTTTGCAGGCAACAGTTGGTGGTTTTTGGGGGGACAATCTTAATATTCGTATCTTAGTTATCCATTCCAATATTATTTCTATGCTTTATACACTTTCAAATTACTCTGAGGCATTTACCTAGGTTCTAGGAATTACACAAACCTTAAAGTAAAAAAGAAAAGCCAAACAAAATCCCATATAAATTTAACTTAAATTTATTAAAAACTATAGTATGTACACTTATTTATATAACTTCAGCAACCACTTTGTGGTTTGTTTTTTAAAGCCAAATTATGAGCCTACAGCTTCAGAAAATCTACATAGCCAATATTCTTAGAAGTGAAAATGCAATTATAAATTCATTCTACATGATTCAGTTACATTTAAATCAACAAGTGAGTAGTAGGTAGTGGAGACACAGACATGAATAAATGATGATGTCCTTGTCCTTGAGGAGTTCACAGTTCTTCTGACCATGTGTTTGATTATTTGTTTCCATGTCTCTCTCACCCACTAGACTATGATTGGTCTGGTCTCTAGAGGAGGAGGTGACTGACTCTGCCAGGGAGTCTGAACTTGGAGGTGTCATTGAGAAGGTGAACTCTGGGTTGGCTCTTGAAGGATATTAACATTTGGGGTGAGGAGGTAGGGAGAGAAGGGCAGGACAATCTAAATGGAAATAACAGAATAAGTGCACAAGCATTGACATGGAAAATAATTGTTAAGATTTACAAGTATCTCTGCGTGGCTACAGCTCCTGTGTTTCTTTAAGAGTAGTACAAACAAGGAAGGTAGAGTTAGGTGAGACCAGATGGTGAAAGGTTCTTTTTCTCTTCTAAGGAGTTTTGATTTTACCTGTAGGTGGCTGGGAGACGTGGAAGCTTTGTAAGCAGCAGAGTGACAAGATCAGATTTGTGTTTTGACAACAACTTCAGTGTCAACAGTACAGAGAGTGGACCATGGTAAACTACCTCAGACAAAAAGTCTAGTTAGGATGTGGTCACAACAGGCTGTCTATTGCTGTTTCCAATGCTGAGATATTTCAATATTAGTCTCAAATTCTATTTTAAAATTGTTACATAAAATGAAAACAGTGAAAATGAGCTAAAACTATAGGCCCAACTCAAAGGCCTAAAGCTCAAAATTGACGATATCAAAGGATTTCAGAAAAAAATACACACACAAACACACACTTAAGGTATGAAGTTAAGTAGTAAGGACCGGTTTTCAGCACCTTTTCAGTCACTCAACTAATTAACATAAGACTAAAATATGAGCCACCTTTGTGTGAGGGAAGAGGAATTATGATTGCTGAGATAAACTGTGAAACAACTCAATATTTTATTAAAGAAAGTAGAAAAGAGATGGGGTTTGTGAATCAATCAATCTGAACTTCAAAGGGAAAATATGGGGAATAATACTAATAGTTATTCCCTGTTTTTTAAAATTATCCCGTTTTTTATTCTCTGTTTTAAAAATTATTATATAAAATGACTGTTTTTGTTTTATGTAACAATTTTAAAATAGAATTTGAGAGTAACATTGAGTCAAACATTGGAAACAGCAATAGACCGCCTGTTATGACCACATCCTAACTAGACTTTTTGTTTGAGGTAGTTCACCATGGTCCACTCTCTGTACTGTTGACACTGAAGCTGTCAAAACACAAAGCACTGGCCAATATGCTACTTATTTATTATGACATAATTAAAAGAAATTAAGAGTTTGTAGAATTTTTATATTAAAATTCAGCTTTGGAGATTTATTTTAAAACTTTCAAAGTATCAGTTTGCACACACTAAATTTGGATTTTACTTTATTATATTAATAACATATAACTCACAGATTTGAAAAAGTCAAATAATAATTAAAAGTAGCTCTTATTTTTTACACAGATCCCAAAATACGAGTGATAGAGAAAATTAGTCAGCTGGGCACAGTGGCTCACACCTGTAATCCCAGCACTTTGGGAGTCCAAGGTGGGAGGACTGCTTGTGGCCAGGAGTTTGTGACCAACCTGGGCAACATAGCAAGACCCTGTCTCTAAAAGAACATTTTTAATTAGCTGGGTGTGGTGGCATGCAGCGGTAGTCTTAGCTACTCAGGAGACTGAAGTGAGAGGATTGCTTGAGCCAACTCATTTCAGCTTGGGCAAAAAATGAGACCCTGTCTCTAAATATATATATATTTAGAATATATACATTTATTTGATATATATATTTAGAATATATATTTATTTGATATGTATATTTAGAATATATATATTTATTTGATATGTATATTTAGAATATATATATTTATTTGATAT
>NW_016816502.1:210590-216826 GCF_001698545.2 Rhinopithecus bieti | reverse complement strand
TTTTTTTTTTTTTTTTTTTGCTTTGCTTAATTTTTTTTTAATGCATATCCTCAGAATCAGGAGTTAAGAGTACTGTGAAAAGGCCACTCTGCCTTGCTCGTGGGTGCTATTTGGCAATACATATTAAAAGGCTCTTATCTTCTGACTCAGCAAAATTCTCAATATTCCTTACGGTGACATCTTGCTGAGTGGAAATAATGTTTTATATAGGTTTTTTGTTGTTACTATTGTTCAAGGATTGGGAGCCCTATTCAAGCTTCATAGGATAATGTGAGGGTTACTATTAGAACCCATGGGACTTGGCAAGCACCTCGAACCAAAAGAGTTCTAGGGATCAGCTGCTCTCTCTTATCTTTCTCTGATGGCATCTCCAATTCTCTCTGCAAGTCTGTCCCACTCTCTTTTCTCTGCTAACTACATTCTTCTGCTTGTACATGGTTTCTGACTTTACACATCCAGTTCTGTTCATCATCACCCAGGAAATGAGGCTGATGGAGACTCCATCTCAAAAGTGAACTTTAATCATGTGGCAGGGAAAAGGAAACAGAGAATTGCGCACTGGCACTTACTCTTAAAATGTCTGCCCCACAGTGATACATATTACTGTTGCTCACATTTCACTGGCCAAAACAAGGCACATAGCTACAACTAACTCCAAAGAAGACAAGGAAGAGCAATCTTACCAAATATCCAGGAGGAGAATTGGAATATTTGTGAACAGTCCTTATGATTTCCTTATCTACATCCTTGTGTGCTCATTTAAACTTCTTGTAAATGAGGATTAAATGGAAAGTTACAGTCCTGCATTATCTTTTTTTTTTTTTAATTAAAACACATCAGCAAATATTTCCTGACACAAAATTATAAAATGAGCAAAAGTCAATATACACATGTATCTTGCTCAATTCAATGCCATTACAAGTTCAGATGCATCAGTTTGCCAAATTCTCTGTTGAGAAAAAATAGTCACTTATGAACCAAAAATAACACATTAACAAGTAAGTATGGTGTCTTACTTGCTATAATAGAATACAGTATTCTGTACCCTATTACAGGTATTTTAAGCAGTCCTTGTAACTTTTAGTTCTTTTTTCTCTAACTTTTATATTTATAACTAATTCCACTAACAGACACACTAGTGGTGTAACTTTGAAATAAAATTTTTAAAAAGTCTGCTACTTCTTTCTTAGGCTTCTAAGTTAGTTTAATTGAGAAGTATCCTAAAATTACCATTTGCAAATATTTACCTTACTCTTGCATAACCAAAAGAGAAATAAATTAAATGATAATGCAGACAAGAGTGGAACTGTCATCCATAACTCCTGATTTTAAATATTTTGCATGTTCACCAAATAGCATCTTTCTTCTACTCTTTAAAAAATAAATGCTATACAGTTAAACTTAAAAAATAAATCTGTACTAACAAATATATCATTTTTCTACCTTTGAAGTTCTAATTTTGAAGTTCTCTGTAAGATTTAATTTGGAAAAATGGTCCAAAGCTAAAATTAATTTTGAGAACTACTTCTGTAGACCATTTTCTTCATCACAAATTCATTTGGTGTTTATTTGACTTTTAGGTCTCTCATATTTTGAAAAATCTTCTGAAAATGCAAATGTAATCTCTTGTGTCTCCAGACTTTTAGACTACCTTGAATCTTTCCTCCTTGTAAGTCATCCTAGTAAGACTCCCTAGTGAACAAAACGTGCATATTTTAAAAGCAGCTTATATTGCGTATTTGTAAAAATTCCTTCAATAAACCCAAAAAATGAGGCAAGAGTTTATTTTCTATTATACAATCCCCTGTTACCCTATTACTTGGCTAACAAAATTAAGCCCTCCTTCTGACCCTGTGTCATTGTATTCTTCTCAATCCTTCAGCTTTGTTTTATTAAACAAAATATGCTCAATATTTTTCTTGTTTCTTTTCTCTTTGTTTTTCTGAGAATTCTCAAAAGATGTAATATTACTATGATTCAAACAGTTCAATCAAACCAGTGCACAGGCTTTATGGTCTCCTATATATGCTGATTGCACATTGGCCTTATTACTCACAGCCATCTTTATAGCCAGCAACATTTTAAGAAATTCACTGATCATGGATTCTATAATTTATTTAAGAAAGTGAGCTGAGTCTACCATCTCTAACATGATCATTTCATTTGCATAAGACAGAAAATCCAACTTAAAATGGCCTAAACAAATAAAAAAATTATTGGCTTACATAATTTAAAAGTCCATGGATAGCCTGCAGAGGTGGGTCTCAGTTAAAGGGTTCAAACCTTGTAATCAAAACTCTGTCTCTTCATTCTCCACTATGTTGGCTTCATTTTCAGGCATCATGGAATTTCTAACAAGAGGGATTTTAAAATGTCTAGGTAACGTCACTAAGCAGCAAGGTGAGGAATCTGTAGGTCAGATAGCTCTGAAGGGCAGCAGCAGTTTGTGGTCTTTTACAGTGACAGAGTTTGTCTTATCTATGGCTAGAAGATGTTGGGTGCAGTTTCGTGAGACTATGCCAAGCAGGTATGATCTAATGGCTAAAATATGCTCATTTAAGCTATATTTAAGGCAACTAGACATGCAAGAATTTGAGTCTGGCACTGGAGGCTTTGATCTAATGGTCCGAGCCTGCTGCAAAGAAGTAAGCATGGGCTAATACACAGGGGCCATCTTGAACCCATTTATGTAACAATTGAGAAATCTGTCTTTTCTCCCTGGATGTTTTTAAGATCTCTTCTTTATCTTTATTTAGGTCTGGATTTACTTTTCTTTTCTTTTTCATTCATCTTGCCACTATGTCTCCTGAATTTCCCAAGAATGCTCCCAACTCAAAGTCTTTAATTGTCCTAGCACTGCAGCTTGAAAGCGTTTCTTCCAGATATATTTTTGGCTTGCTTTCTCAACTACCTCAAGCCTCTGCTCCAACTATTTCCTCAGAGAGGGCTTCCATGAACCCAACTTCTTCAAACTTTCTATCCCTCACCCTGCTTTATAAATAAAGCTTAGTACTACTTGATATTATATGAAATATTTGTTCATCATTCTCCTTCCCCCAAGAACATATATTTACACAGGGAGAGACTGTTTTACTCATTGCTATATACTTAGTACCTAGAACAGTGCCTAATGCTCAAACATTTGTTGACTCAATGAAAAAATAACTCTTCTCTATGCTTCACTTTCTCCTTTCTAGGCAGAGGAGGTTTCCTGTGTAACTATGCAGAAGGCCCAAATATTTTCACTGTCAGATGGAACACTACTACATACAATCAATAAGGTTGTATTCAAGATCATCCTTAGCATTGGTTTTATTTGTGACGATGATACCTAAGACTTTTTATTTCTTTTGCTTTGTCTTCTTCCTACTCAACCCATTGCCTGGATTCTAATGTTTTAAACTCCTGCCCCTGCCCTAGCCTTCCCTCTTGTGAGCCTTAAGTAATCTTTAAAATTATTAAGTTTAACTTTTATTTTGCTAAGCAATGGTAAGATTGCCTGTCATTTTTTTTACTCAAGAAAATTGTCTAATAGTTGCTTTTGTTAGAAAATACGTATACCACTTTGTGTTACAAAGGCTTATAAACTTGTATTTTTTATATATTTAAAACAGAAACATTTAAAATTATGATAAAAGTAATACACGAGTTTAAAATTCAAACACTACAGATGAGCAGAAAATAAAACATAAAAATGCAGCCAAACAACTGTCTTACAACCAAGTTCTACTTCCTACAGTACTTTGTTGACCAAAACCCAAGTAGGAAAGACATTTTACAGGTATGCAGAAAGCTGAAAAACGTTTCACACATTTTACTTGTCTTTACTGTCTTTACTAGTGCAACGCAACCTGATTTTTTTTTTCTTCTTGTCCCCTAATGTAGGGTGCAACCTACTAAATTGATTTCATTCCCACAGCTTGAAAACACTGCCCAAAAGGTACCAACAAACTGTTTTTAGCACTTCTGATAGTTACTCCATAATTTAAAATAATATGCATATACTGCACTGCCACTTTTTGGTTCAACTCCTGGCTTTTTTAACAAATTGACTCTACACTTTGAGAATGAACAATGAGAATTTAGCTCAGTTCCAGTACTCTCCATTTTTCTTCCCCTAGTCTTCTCTTTGCAATTTTTAAAATGAAATTACATTACATTCTATTTGCTACTTTATTCCTTTAAAGAATACGTAAACCTATTTCTTGATGTACTTAATTTAGAAAGTGTCTCCTGACTCTTCCATTGTGTAAGATTAAAAAACTTTATCCTGGAGAAGAGGGCATGCCCAAGATGGCCGAATAGGAACAGCTCCAGCCTCCAGCTCCCAGTGTGAGTGACACAGAAGACGAGTGATTTCTGCATTTTCAACTGAGGTACCGGGATCATCTCACTGGGGCATGTCGGACAGTTGGCACTGGTCTGTGGGTGCAGCCTGACCAGCAAGAGCTGAAGCAGGGCTAGGCATCGCCTTACCTGGGAAGCGCAAGGGGGAAGGGAATTCCTTTTCCTAGCCAAAGGAAATTGAGACAAACAACACCTGGAAAATCGGGTAACTCCCACCCTAATACTGCACTTTACTAAGGGTCTTAGCAAACGGCACATCAGGAGATTATATCCCACACCTGGCCCAGAGGGTCCCACACCCACGGAGCCTCCCTGGTTGCTAGCACAGCAGTCTGAGATCTAACTGCAAGGCAGCAGCGAGGGTGGGGGAGGGGCGCCCGCTATTGCTGAGGCTTAAATAGGTAAACAAAGCTGCCAAGAACCTCAATTTGGGTGGAGCCAACCACAGCTCAAGGAGGCCGGCCTGCCTCTATAGACTCCTCCTCTGGGGACAGGGCATAGCTAAACAAAAAGCAGCAGAAACCTCAGCAGAGGTAAATGCCCGTCTGACAGCTTTGAAGACAGCAGTGGATCTCCCAGCACGGAGGTTCAGAGGTTGAGATCTGAGAAAGGACAGACTGCCTGCTCAAGTGGGTCCCTGACCCCTGAGTAGCCTAACTGGGAGACATCCCCCACTAGGTGCAGACTGATACCTCACACCTCACATAGTGGGGTACACCCCGAGACGAAGCTTCTAGAACAAGAATCAGACAGCAACACTCGCTTTTCAGCAATATTCTATCTTCTGCAGCCTCCGCTGCTGATACCCAGGCAAACAGGATCTGGAGTGGACCTCAAGCAAACTCCAACAGACCTACAGCTGAGGGTCCTGACTGTTAGAAGGAAAACTAACAAACAGAAAGGACACTCACACCAAAACCCCATCAGTACGTCACCATCATCAAAGACCAGAGGCAGATAAAACCACAAAGATGGGGAAAAAGCAGTGCAGAAAACTGGAAATTCAAAAAATCAGAGCACATCTCCCCCTCCAAAGGAACGCAGCCCATCGCCAGCAACAGAACAAAGCTGGATGGAGAATGACTTTGACAAGTTGAGAGAAGAAGGCTTCAGTCGATCAAACTTCTCAGAGCTAAAGGAGGAACGATGTAACCAGCACAAAGAAACTAAAAACCTTGAAAAAAGAATGGATGAATGGATAACTAGAATAATCAATGCAGAGAAGACCTTAAAAGAACTGATAGAGATGAAAACTGTAACACGAGAACTACGTGACAAATGCACAAGCTTCAGTAACCGACTCGATCAACTGGAAGAAAGAGTATCAGCGATTGAAGATCAAATGAAGGAAATGAAGTGAGAAGAGAAGTGTAGAGAAAAAAAGAGTAAAAAGAAGTGAACAAAGTCTCCAAGAAATATGGGATTATGTGAAAAGACCAAATCTACGTCTGATTGGTGTGCCTGAAAGTGATGGGGAAGATGGAACCAAGTTGGAAAACACTCTGCAGGATATCATCCAGGAGAACTTCTCCAACCTAGTAAGGCAGGCCAACATTCAAATTCAGGAAATACACAGAATGCCACAAAGATACTCCTCGAGAAGAGCAACTCCAAGACACATAATTGTCAGATTCACCAAAGTTGAAACGAAGGAAAAAACGTTAAGGGCAGCCAGAGAGAAAGGTCAGGTTACCCACAAAGGAAAGCCCATCAGACTAACAGGAAATCTCTTGGCAGAAACTCTCCAAGCCAGAAGAGAGTGGGGGCCAATATTCAACATTCTTGAAGAAAAGAATTTTCAACCCAGAATTTCATATCCAGCCAAACTAAGTTTCATAAGTGAAGGAGAAATAAAATCCTTTACAGACAAGCAAATGCTGAGAGATTTT
>NW_016816502.1:198154-204581 GCF_001698545.2 Rhinopithecus bieti | reverse complement strand
AATAAATAAATAAATAAATAAATAAATAAATAAATAAATAAAAAAGAAAATGTGGCACATATACACCATGGAATACTATACAGCCATGAAAAAGGATGAGTTCTTGTCCTTTTCCTTTGTAGGGAAATGGATGAAGTTGGAAACCATCATTCTCACAAACTATCGCAAGAACAGAAAACCAAATACCGTATGTTCTTACTCATAGGTGGGAATTGAACAATGAGATCACTTGGACACAGAAAGGGGATCATCACACACCGGGTCCTGTTGGGGGGGTGGGGAGGGATAGCATTAGGAGATATACCTAATGTAAATGATGAGTTGATGGGTGCAGCACACTAACATGGCACATGTATACATACGTGACAAACCTGCACATTGTGCACATGTACCCTAGAACTTAAAATATAAAAAAAAAAAATTATCCTTTCACTTCCTTCCATTTCCCAAATACCATGGGCTACACCAGTAATTTTACACTGTTGATATTTGTATTATTTGCTCTGTTAGAATAATTGTCTTGTGCAGTTTGTCTTAAATTTTGTCTTTTATTTTGAAAATTAAAGATTTTTTCAGCATTATAATTTTGTAAATCTTATTCACTGCAGAATCAAGTGGTATGAATGGACGTGTGAGAAGAGGAATGTAAACTGTGTTATTTAATCTGCTTCTATTGAAGGAGAATGTTCTAGGTGTCAATGTCAAACGGATTTTCTTTTCTTATTATGTCCATTGATTACTCATAATAATGACACATTTTAGTTCATTTCATCTTCGAGCCATGGCTCATATAATTTTTTTGCCTTTACTAAAGATTTCAATTGTATTTCTTCTGTCTTGATGACGAGAAGCATCATCAGCATATCATAAAGATGATTACGGTTTTAATAATGCTATTTCATAAAGTAAATGTACTTTTTTCTTAAAGCCATTCTCTGAAATCTTCTAGCTTCTTGTCCTATTATTATCAATTTTCTTAATGGCCTAAATATTTGTGGTCCTTAAATACCTTTTTATTGTACACCTACAACAGATTTTTACTGGAACCCCATTACTGAGATCTCCTAACTGGGATCTCATGTTCTCTCTTCAGTTCTCTTCTTATTTTGCTAGAACAATTCCTTAAGCAATTTTTTTCCCCTGAAATGGGTAAAAAGTCAAAAAAAGGTGAGAACATCTTTAATTTATCCTCATCCCTAAATGTTTTGTCTATAGAATTCTAGGTTCCGAATAATTTTTTCTCAGAACTATAAAGGTATTGCTGCTTGAATAATCTAATAATAGTCATCTAATAATCGATGTTGCCAATAAATGACAAAATTCAGTCTACTTTAATCTTCCTATCACTCTACTGCTCTTATAAGGGTAACTGACAACTTTTGTTTGGCTGACTCTTTTTTCTCTCCACAGTTAACTGAACCTTCATAACTGGCCATATCTGATACCCTCCTCTCTGGGCTCTATAGCACACATTATCCTGGTTTTCTTAAATAATTGGCTATTCTTCCTCATTCTCAGTTTTTCTTTCTCTATGTGAGCTCTATATGATGGAGTTTATACCCACTTTTCTGCTCTGTGTCTTCTCCCTATATGCTCTCATCCATTCTCATTGTTTAAAAACTATATGCTGACAATTCCTAAATTTATATCAGTTGGCTAGGTTTTTTTCCTGAGTTTCAGACTCACATCTTTAAATATCTTCTTGACCTCTGTCTTGTCCGTCTCCTAGGCATTTCAAAATTAAAACGGCCAAAATGAATCTCTTTCTCTAAATCTGGATCTCCTTCACCCTTTACCACTCAAAAAATGGTCCTATGGTTAACTGTTCCCCTTGACTCTTCCTTTTCATTCCCTCCTCCTAACAACTCCCTCCTCATCTAAGCCATCAGTAATTCCTGTTATTTCCACTTTCAAAATATATCTCTAAACTCTTAAAAATGTAAATCAGGTCATGTCAGTTCTCTGCTTAAAAGGATTAGATTGCTTTATACTGCATTTAGGATAAATTTAAAACATATACAGCCAGCCCTCCAAACTCATTTCTTGCCTCTCCAAACTAATTTCTTGCCTCTTGCCATTCTGCACTTACTCATTTCCTCACTCCAGTCTCCTTTCTCCTAGAATACACAATGATCTGTTTCAGAGCCTTGGTTCTTGACTTTCTATATGGCATACTTGCTCCACAGGTCATTATATGGCTGATCTTTTTTCCACTTGAGACATAAAGAATATCTTTGTCAATATACACACTGCCACCACATCTTTTAAAGAGTGACACTATCCTTTTATATTGATGCTAAATGTATTTAACATAATTTAAATCCCCATATTAGTGATATTTGAATTATATCCTCGTTTTAAACATTTAAATAGTTTTAAATGTTTAAAATGTTTTAAACTATTAAAACACTGTATGGAATATTTGTGTATATACAGCGAATATCCAAAGCAATATATTTAAATCATGTGTAAAACAGATTTTAACATCAATCTTTTCCATTTAAAGAATCTTCAGAACTGTAGTGGAAAAGCAGATCTCTGAGTTTGGGGGCATTGCTTTGACAAGGAAAGTGATAAAAGGAGATCTCTTCCTCAGAAGGATTTGGAGAATACAGTTTAGAGGTGAAAAATGTGTGGGCTGAAAAACATAGTCCCATTGTGGAAAGATGTAGAGCAGTTCTGGGACTAAGCAAAGAGCCACTCATTTAAGTGTGGTTTGAGTTTTCTTTGATACTACAATTACGATATCAATTAACTTTTACAATGTATCAATACACTGCACTGGATATAGCTTATCTGGGTGATCCTTCTACTACTCTTACCTAGTTCACTCATGTGGCCAGTTCGACTCATTAGGCAGTTTAACGAGAGCTGGATAGCCTAAGATGGGCTACAACGCGTCTGGCAGTCTATTTGTCTGTACTGTTTGGTCTAGGGGGGCCTCAACTGGAAAAACTCATCTTTACTTCATGTAGCTTGTCATTTTCCAGCAGGTAATAATGGCCTTCCTCATGCAGCAGTCTCAGGTCAGTATTCCAAGGCATGAGGTTGAAAACTGAAAAGCTTCTTGCGGTCAAGGCTTAGAAGTCACATAACATTACTTCTGCTGTATTCTATTGGTCAAAGAAAATCACCAGGCCAACATAGACTCCAGGTGTCGGAGGGGAAGACATTCCACCTCCTAATGGGAGGAGTGACAAAGTCACATTGCAAAAGAGCAAGGGGCACAGGGATGGGAAGACTTGCGGCCATCTCTGCAAACAATCTATTACTGCAGGACTTGCTTAGAAGTGATCACTTTTGTGTTACAAAAGTACATTTATAAGTTGATTATTTGCCATTCAAAACATGTTTCCAATAGAAATAATGGGAAAACTCTAATATACACCTATACGGTACTCTACAGTTTTTAAATTCATTCATAAATATCTCATTTGATAATTCATTGAACAAATTTCTTTTGAGTGCCTATTATGTGTCAAGCACTATGATACACTTTGGGGATACAAGAGAGACATGGTCCTTGCTCTTAAAGAGCTTATAGTCTATGGAGGGGAAATAAATATTTAATAAGTAATAATAGTAAATCAAGTAATAACAATAACTTGAGATTAATGTTATGACAGGGCAATACAGGGAATAATCATTAGTTGAACTTATACTCTGTGCTAACAGAGCGAGAAGATCTTTATAATAACTCAGGCTACGCACAGTGGCTCACACCTGTGATCCCAGCACTTTGGGACGCTGAGGTGGGAGGATCACTTGAGGTCAGGAGTTCAAGACCAGCCTGGCCAACATAGTGAAACCCCATCTCTACTAAAAATATAAAAACTAGCAGGGCATGGTGGCAGGCGCCTGTAATCCCAGCTACTCGAGAGGCTGAGGCAGGAGAATCGCTTAAACCCGGGAGATGGAGGTTGCAGTGAGCTGAGGCTGTGCCACTGCATGCCAGCCTGGGTGACAGAGCGAGACTCCATCTCAAAAAAAAAAAAAAAAAACCGCTGTATTATATTATATAATAACTCTGTCTCTGTCTCTGTCTCTGTCTGGCGAGACAAGCTATTAGTTGTCATTCTCATCTTTAAGTGAGGAAATTAAGGTTCATAAGGTTATCCAAGTAATTTACCCAAGGTTACTCAGGTTCTAAGTAACAAAATTTGAAATTAAAAAACAAGACCTATTTTCCAAACTCTGCTTTTTCCAATGTACTCCTCTGCTTCCCTAGACACCAATATGCGAAAACAGAAAAAACACCAATAAATTAAAACCAACCAACCCTTACGTGATGGTACATACTTTGTGGAGATTCTTTTGAAGAGACTTCAGTGTTTACAGTTTCAGAGACTGACCATGTAATATACAGCATACCTAGAATATCTAGGAATACCTAGAATAATCTAGAATATCACCCATAATGTTGAGGAATTTTGCTTACTTCCTAACTCTTTCTAGACCCAGAATCTAGAGTGTTATCACTTGGGTTCACTGGGTTGAGAAAAAGCCATTTAAAAAATAATATAAGAAAAGGTTCTTTAACATGACAATCTAAAGATAAGAAAAAGAATTTTAGATGAGAATGACTAAAGTGAATTTCCACTATAGAATGAACTACAGTATGGTCAGTTTACTAAGCAATGAACTTAATCAGGAATATATACACCTTGCTTGGCCTCAAATTCTTTTTAGAATAAGAAAGAATGTAAATTATAAACAAATATGTGAACATGTGTAAGTGTATGCCAACATATATATATATACACACACACCCCCACACAAATTTCAAATAAATATCAATGTGGTTTTAGCACTGTTTTATTCCTTCTCACTAGGAAACTGGTAAAACCTTCAGCCTAACATGGCTTAAGCAAAGGTCTATCTGTATGCTTTTTTCTTTCATTATCCTATTACTCCATTTGTGACTTTATCTGGTCTCCATCCCATGCTGGTCTGTGTTAGAAAGGCTTACATATCAAACAGCTGAAAGTCTCTCAGTCTGTCTGTGATGCTCCAAATTCAGACAGTAGTCTTCAATAAATTTATTTCTATTACTCAAATAGTCCTGTTTTTAATTTGTTGCTATACAGATCCATGCAAAGCTAGAACTTCAGTAAGTTGCTGACCTCTAACATTTTCTTTGCAAACTCTTGTTGTAAGTCACTGAAAATCGAGAATGGCCTCTTTCTTCCAGTACTGCTCTCTGCTCCAAATTCTCTCTCTTTTTTTAAAATATGCTGCTCAGCAGTTGTGAGAGAGGTAATATAGACCAGAATTTTCTAATTATATGTTTTGAATGACTTAAAGCTGTGAAGCATGATATTGATCCTTTCAGGCCTGAGGCACGCAAGTTGGGAGCCCCTGGCCTGGTTGCATTCCAGCTGCTAGCAGCATTTACCAGAGCTTCCTGGAAGGTGGCCAAGAGGAACAGCCTCCACAGGGAGAGTGGATGATGGAAAACATCTAATAATTCCAAAGGCCTCTTATCTAAGCTGAACAGTGGTATGTTCAGCAGCTGGTTCCTGAAGTAGATGTCCAGATAATGGAATACCTACCTCCTTGGCTGTGCGCAGCACATTGCAGCCAACATGGAGCTCCTGGATGGTGCAGCTCTGCTGGCTCTGAAACTCTGATTTCATAGACATCGAATATTTTTTGTTAGCAGCTGAAGTGCCCTTTTTGTGGCATCCAAAGTAGTTTTGGTCTGACTGATCCAACAATGCATGCATGTTTTACAAATTAAAGCTTCACCATTATTTTAAAGTACTTTATAGAAAAAAGTACGGCTATTCATTATTGGAATTTTGGTACTATCTGGATTTTTTTTTTAAGCTGTGTATTCTTACTGAAACTAAAAAAAAAAAAAAAAAATTGAAGTGCAATTTAAAATGGCACCAGAAGTCAGGTGTGGTGGCTCACACTTGTAATCCCAGCACTTTGGGAGGCCAAGGTGGGCAGATCACTTGAGGTCCGGAGTTTGAGACAAGCCTGGCCAACATAGTGAAACCCTGTCTCTACCAAAAAAATACAGAAATTAGCCAGGTGAGGTGGCAGGCCCCTGTAATCCCAACTACTTGGGAGACTGAGGCAGGAGAATTGCTTGAACCTAGGAGGCGGAGGTTGCAGTGAGCCAAGATTGCACCGCTTGGGCGACAGAGTGAGACTCCATCTTGAAAAAAAAAAAAAAAAGAAGAAGAAGAAGACAGTATTACTAGGGAATGTCAGTCATTAAGAGATTACTTGTCCCTGATAAAGGCCTGACCATTGCACTCCTCCTGTTTTGATGGAGGGGCAGCAAATCAACCTCCAGAAACCAAAGGGAGAAAATTTTCCTCCCTGTGGGTTTTTGGAGTCAGATAGCCTCAGTTCAGATCCTGGTTCTGTCACACAGTAGCTGTGTGATCTAAAAAAAAAAAAAAAAAAAAAAAAA
>NW_016816502.1:188490-197759 GCF_001698545.2 Rhinopithecus bieti | reverse complement strand
AAAAAAAAAAAAAAAAAAAAAAAAATTAACTTAACTTAAATTAAAAAAAATAAAATGGCACCAGAAGTTAACATTAACATTCCATATTTTTCCTGTAGTTTTTTTCTCTAAATATGACATTCCTCCTCTTTTTCATTCTAGAGAGAAAAAAGTTACCTTTTATTCTCTAATCATATTATCCATTTAATGACATAGAATTATTCAATTATTTAATCTTCACCCAAAGAGCAAAGAGCGGTCCTGAGAATCTTCTCTGTATTTTATTTTTATTTTTTGAGACAAAGTCTTGTTCTGTAGCCCAGGCTGGAGTGCAGTGGCACAACCTCGGTTCACTGCAACCTCTGCTTCCCAGGTTCAAGTGATTTTTGTGCCTTAGCCTCCCAAGTAGCTAGGATTACAGGCGCCTGCCACCAAGCCCGGCTAATTTTTGTGTTTTAGTAGAGACTGGGTTTCAGCATGTTGGCTAGGCTGCTCTTAAACTCCTGACCTTAGATGATCCACCAGCCTTGGCCTCCCAAAGTGCTGGGATTACAGGTGTGAGCCATTGCACCCGGCTGAGAATATTCTTTTTAATATTTAGTTAGGTTGGTGGGTGTGAAATGCTTAAAATAAATTCCCTGAGACTAAGTTAGGAAACAGAAGTTCTTTATCCTTCCCTTCCCAGTGGTGGCACTGGCAGGAAATTTAATAAACTAGACCAGAGGCAGAGATGTTCAGAAAACCATCAAAAGCCATTTGATGGAATGCACAACAGGGAATCTTTAATATAGTTGAAAGAGGGAGAAAAAATACAATTAAATTGAATGCTTTTCTCTTTCACAGCTCTTCTCTATGAGGATTTCAAAGTCAGTAAGTAACCTGATCATCTATACATATATCACTACAGTAAACCAAAATAGTATTTATTCTATCTATGAGTTTGGTAAAAGATGGTTTATTTCTTATTAGTTTTTTTATCTTTCCAAATTATAATCACATTACAATCTATGCTTGTTAAAAACCCTGAGACAATATAGGATATTCATTTATGTTTATTCCTGGGCCTATTCACTAAAGGGAATGGCTCTACTGCCTCTATAATCAAAGGGGCGGGCACGATTTGGAGATACAGTTTTGCACATGACAGAAATACAACAACCTCATGGGTGTCACCATTTCTCACCAACACTCTCCTCTGGGGAACATGCAGAACAGACTAAACAGAAAACAAAATAGTAAGGACCTGCTTCCTTCAACTTTCAAAGGAGAATCTAGAGGGGAATTATTGATAAACATGAACAACATAATGCATGTTTTGATTAAACATGCTTGGGAGCCTAATGACTTTTAAAACCACTTAGAAGATTGGTTTATGAACCATTAATTCACAATCCATAATGTGAACTAACTTCATTTTTTTAAAAGCATCTCAGTTATTTGAAATAACTGCTACTGTTCTGATGTAAAAGTTATATAACTCTCAAATATAACTTAAAAATCATACTGTGAACAAACGGAAGGATATTTCATAATTTAAATTCACAACTTGTTTCAGCAAACTTCCTGGTTCATTAACAACAGGGTGTTGGCAACAGGAAAGAACGAAGTCTTTCTCTTCCTCAAGTATTTGGAAACCCATTCATTTTTAGACAACTCATTCATTAGTAGTCCACCTCATAGATATAATTTGATATCTTTTTCCAGTTAAGCCTGTTTGGTTACCTTTTTACTCAAGTGAAATGCCCTATTGTTAGATGTAGTCAGTAACTGGCAACTGCTGACTGAGTAACAGTAGCCCCTTTTTCCTCTCTCATGTGGGTGGCCTAGGATTTAGATGGGTACAGATGGGAGCCAATATTGAGTATGGGCAACAGTCCAGTGAATAACTGTTGCCTGGTCTCTTGGCTAAACACGTTGGGCATGACACAGAAATTTCTATGCCTGTTACATGTTCACTCAAACTACACTGCTTTATTTTCTTGAATGTAGAGGATAGGGCAGGACAGGCAAGAAAAAAATAAAAGACCACACATTGATAATCTGTATACTTATTTCATACTTTAACAATTCCTAAACCACTCCTTATTAGATAATGCTCATGGGTAGTTAGCACAGCTTATTGTAAAGTCATCAGGACATCTGCTGCTATTATTCTTATACTTTGGCCCAGGTTCACCTCCCAGGTGGAAATAACTGAAACTTAAAAAACCTTATCTCTAAACATAAACTTTTTATGTTTTATATGGCTCTCAAAGAGTAGAGAGTAGGCACAAGCCTGTGGCTTAAGACTGTAATCCCACACTTTGGGAGGCCGAGGCGGGAGGATCACCTGAGGTCAGGAGTTCGAGACCAGCCTAGCCAACACGCCGAAACCCTGTCTCTACTAAAAATACAAAAATTAGCCAGGTGGGCACCTGTAATCCTGGCTACTTGGGAGGCTGAGGCAGGAGAATCCAGCTACTCAGAAGGCAGAGGCTGCATTGAGCCGAGATTGCGCCACTGCACTCCAGCCTAGGTGACAGAGTGAAACTCTATCTCAAAGAAAAAAAAAAAAAAAAAAAAGAGTGGAGAGTAGAATACAACATTGTGAGTTAAAATGACTTAGTGGCACTAAACTGGTCATTCAATATACACTTATGGAATCTTTGCTATGTACCAGACACCGTGCCAAGCACTAAATCTAAAAAGGCACCAAAAAAGATGCTTAGAAATAGGACCGCAGACATGGTTTCCTTGTTGTTGATAGAAAGTTCCTGTCTAAAGCAAAGGAAAAAGATATGGTGAAGTTGTTATACATCTCAGGATATGGGACTGGGTAAACCAGACTGAGTTTCCTCAAGCTTCTATGGGAAAGTAGAAAGAAGGAAGAAATTATAGGCAGAATTTGTATCATCCTTGGATGGTCGCATATGGAACCCGACAAAAACTGGCTTCCAGGCTTTCTTTTTAATTCGCAATCCATTTCACTCCTTAACCCTGCACACACTCTTATCAGCCCCCATCTTCATTCTTTGGATCCCCCCACCCCAAGTTTCTGCAAAGGTAAAATCTGTAAATCTACCGATGTTACAGATTTCTAATGATACAGATTATCAACATCATGCATCTCCAAGGGATATTCCAGAGTAGTATCTTACGAAAAAAAGGATTAAAGATACACACACTTGCCCAGAGAAAGCAATTTTTCAATGACTGAAATACATAAAGGGAAATAGGTAACTGCTTTCTAAGCATGCCTTTGCTCCATGGCCATCAAGAACTCCACCTCTTTCCTATCTCCACATGATTTGTCAAGTGAGGTTGTTCCTAGTGGCTCTGAGAGAGTGGGAAGCTCGTTTACAAAGTGTTTGTGGGTTCGAAATTTAAATTTATACCGATGTATAAAGAAATTTCATTTTATAAGGTACTGTTTAGAAATATTTGGAAATTTGGCTTCCAGAGTGCTACTTCCCTAAGAACTAGTGACTGAGTAGCTATAGGTGTAACCACTGAAGATGGGTAGTTACTTACTTTTTGGAGCGTTCTTGAGGCAGCAAGTGTACAACCACCTTTGGTACTACATCTCAAAATTTAATCACTCATAAATCAAGATGCCATTCTTAGGTATTAACAAATGCTCTTGCTGCAATTAAAATCTATTTCTTCTTTAATCTTCTGTGAAGGCAGAAAATACAGTAACTGATCATTCTTTCTTATAATAAACCTTGCATAATTAAAAACTCGCCAGGCGCGTTGGCTAATGCCTGTAATCTCAGCACTTTGGGAGGCCGAGGCAGGAGGATCACAAGGTGGGGGGGGGCGGGGTTTGAGACCAGCCTGGCCAACATGGCAAAACCCTGTCTCTACTAAAAATACAAAAATTAGCCAGGTGGTAGTCAGGTGTGGTGGCACGAGCCTGCGGTCCCAGCTACTCCGGAGGCTGAGGCAGGAGAATCACTTGAACCCGGGAGGCGGAGGCTGCAGTGAGCCTAGACTGTGCCATTGCACTGCAGCCTGGGCAACAGAGCAAGACTCTATCTCAAAACGAAAACAAAAACAAAAACAAAACAAACAACAAATAAATCTCTTCATTGTCCTTTATCTTTTGCAGGCTAGGTAACCCTATGTGGCCCAAATCTTTTGGTAGTATTTTATTTTGGTACTAATGCTTATTGGTAAAGACTGCTTTTCAGTGCTGGAACAATTTTGTACTGTACACAAAGAATGCAGAGATTTTGTTAAGATCTTCAGTCTCCAAATGCTGTTATTAAACTGTAGACATCTGGATTTTAGACACTTCTTTGGTTTTGTTTGGGGAAAATTCGTTTTATGGCCGAGAGGTTTTCGAGTGTAATGTTTTTGGATTTCATGTTAAGAAACACAGTACCAACGGTTGTCATTTTCTAGTATAACAAAATTTCACTAGCCTTTTCCGTGTTGTTCTAGTAACATTTCCATATGAAGACGTGGAACCAAAAAATCAAAGTTCCTTTGTTTAGACAATGAGTCATTAAAAAATTCTCACTTTACCTTGGTTGATTAGTGTTGCCCAAAGCCTCAAACTCTTCTGTAATTACTGTACTTGTTTACTGGAGGCACTTAAGAGAAGGCCTGGCAATTCATCGGTCCTGGTGCCTGCTATTTGAGTCTTAAAGTGGAAATGTAAAGTCTGAAACGCACTCGTTGCCAGGCGCACTGAGTCTTAGGTGCAGGTGGGGTTGGCGATACCAGGTGTGATTTGACAAGCCATGGGCTGGCCCTGTAACAGTCCCCAGGCTGGTGTCAAGTTCCGTGTTAACATCCTTTTTCCTTAAGGACTTCAAGAATCTACCAAAAGAAAAGCATCTCTTGAGGAGTAACTTAAGCCAGTTCCATGTTGAACAGAAAAGTAAATGCCTATTACAGCAGAAATCTCTACAGGATTAGGAACCCGGGCAATGGGGATGGTGGTGGTTCCGGTGAGGGAGCCTTCACTTGTCACTTTCTTCAATGCCTAAACCCTCCTTTTGTTAGCTGGCCCCACACAGGCCACTGCCTACTCCCTAACGCATCCTCACCCTCCCCCAACCAGATGTGATGAGGGGAGCAAGCGTCCCCTGAGAAGCGTCTGGGCTCCCTCGGGACAGCTGCGGTGGGGAGGTCCGGCTCTATCCGCAGAGCTTTCTTCAGTTCCTAGTCAGCGGGAACATTTTTACCGATTGGAAAAAAATAACCAGTCGTGCTCAGGTGCTCTCCCTTACTGAGATATACTGCCGAGGCTTCCCTGGCCGCAACGCCGCCGTAGGTGCCGCTCCCACGCGCGGGATCCCAGGGTACTGCTCATTGCCCAACTCCGACCGGCTCCCAGGTGCCGCAATGCCCCGCCTCTTGCCACCTCCGCACATCTCATTGGCCAGAGCCTGCTTCCGCCTCGGCTCCTGACTGGTGACTGCGCCTGTCGGTCTGTGCGGCAGGGACATTTCCGCATTGAAGGGGCTGCTCCTAATGGAGGGGGAGGGGAGGTGTTTAGGCGAAAGTGGGGGCCTTGGGTGTCGGGAGCCGGCTGACGGGTGGACAAGGGGGGCTTAGCAGCTGGGCTGCGACCGTTAGCGAGGGGCTAAGGTGTGCATGTGTGAGGGAAGAGGGAGAGAGAGAAGGGCGCCTCAGAGGTGACTTTCTCTCAGCCTGCGAGCCTTCTTCCCGGGGCGCCATAAACGCCCCCAATTCCCCAGCTGCTAAAGGAAGAGGAAGGTGGGTCTCGCTGGCGGCTTGAGGAGGGGCGGGGTTGGGCTTCCGGCGACCCCCTGGATGGGTGTGTTTCTCCCCTCTCGCTGGCCCGCTGTGTGGTCTCAGAGGCGGAATTTGGGATTCTGAGGAGCGCAGGGCAGGCGGGGCGAGAATATGTGGGAAGGGTCAGGGCCCTTCCTTGGGACTCCCGCGCCGGTGCACGGGTCTACCCCTAGCCAGTTACCCCTTAGTGTCCGCTGCGGGGGAGGGGCAACGTAGCCTTCGGCCCCACCCGAGAAAAAGCTGCGGCCGGTTTCACTGCTCGAGGCGGGAAGGCGGGGGAGCTGAGGCCCCAACGGGTCGGCCCGCCAGAGCGTGGAATTGGTAGCGCCTCCTAGTCCCAGGATATTTATGGCGGGTGAAAATGGTTGCACTGCCCCGCTTGCCGGCCTCGCCCGCCTCCCCGACCCCTGCTTGGGCGGGAGCCGCTGTTAACCGGGGTTTTCGGGGGAAGCGGCTTGGGGCTGGACGGCGAGGCGGGGAGGGGGCAGCTAGGGGCGCGGCCTGCCAGTGCCTCCTGCAGTCCAGCCCCGAAGGGCGTGGGGACTGGGGGGCGGTGAAATAGCCGCTGTAGGTCCGCCTCTTTCATTGATGAAATTTAAGTTCGTGTGGTTTTACCTTTTCCGGGAGTCTCCAGCTGGCCCTCATTTGTGTCAGGAGCTTAGGAGTTCCCAAGTCGACTCAGTCGCACCAAGTTTCCATCTTTTGGAATTGGAGAAGGAATTTCTTTCTTTTCTTTTTCTTTCTCTTTCTTTTCTTTCTTTTTTTTTTTTTTTGAGCCAGTTTTAATGGCTTTGAATAAATACTCCCTTAAGTAGTTAAATATAGGAGGAGAAAGAATACGTCGGTTGTTAAAGCGGGAGAGGAGGAGAGACCTGCCCTATAGCGTGACTCCTCTAGAAAAAAAAACAAACCGGAGTATTTTACTAAACCCCTAAAATGTCGAGATTTGTACAAGGTAAGAAATGCTGCTGCTTATATCCCGGGTTGCTTCAGCCGAATTTCGGCACTGACAGTGGAGAGGTTGGTGGGTGGTTTGGAAGTGGAAATGTTCATTTGAGATAGATAACATTTGCGAAATCCTTTTCGTTGAATTGTCATCTGAGCTGCCTTGAGCTGCTGGGTTGACGTTCCAGACACGTATAATTTATGCTCCTGTACCCTGCTGGGTTTAGTTTTGCCTCCCTGAAATCAGGTTAGTAGTACTGTCGCTCTTCTGGATAGTGGCTGTAAGTGATAAAACAGGATTTTGGCTGCTGATTAATCTTGTTCTCTTTTCCTGGTCTGTGTCAAGGTACCTGTGCGTGCACGCAGACGGGAAGGGCTGGGGAAGCGGGAGGACTGGGAAAGGCCAGGTGGGTTTTGCTGGGACTGTTGGGGAAGCTTTAGTGTTCGCTTTTACTTCGCTTGTGTGTACGTGGTTTGCGTCTCAGATTCACTTATTGCGAAACCGGGAGTAGCCCGAAGAAGCTGGAGGTCATTTCAGCTGGAGAAATGACTTTGCTGCATTGCTGTGTTTATTTTTTTCCTTTTTTGAACTATGAAAAGATGATTAAGGTTTCTTTGAAATTTGAAAACTGTCCTCTAAATTCCACATGTGTATTAAAAAAGGGTTAGGGAATGCCACAACTGAGATTATCAATGACATTGTGTGTCTGAATGCATGTGTGTACGGTGTACTCATTGAAATTGGTGCTGCCATAAACCTTTGACACCAGTTTGTAGCATGAGATTTGCCTTCTGGTATGCAAGTAAACTCTTTACTTGTAGACTCCAGTGTGTGAAAGCTTCAGCCATCTTGATGAACACACAGCTAGTAAAGTTCACAAACACTTACTGTGCTTCCTGATAAATGTAGGTGTACTTTTGGGAAAAAAAAAGTTGTGTCAGTAATGGCCATCATTTGACCCTGGGAATAAAAATGCCTTACTGAGTTCTACATCACTTTATTGACTCTTCTTTAAATTTTGTGTGGTAGATTAAAGAGAATTCGACTGCATGTGTTATTACCGAAACAGATCGAACACTGTGCTTGTCTTTAGCACTAAACTCAGAAATGTCACTTGTTATTAGACTTCCAAATTCGTGTTATACCTTATATGTGGTAAGAGATGCTTATGTTCTGATTGAGTAAATGTCTTATTCAAGAATAGAAAGGCAGAACTGTTAGAAACGTACTGGTTTTGTAATAACAATATTCAGTTACCATAAAGGCGGTATTTTGCAAGAATATGCTAGGTAAAAGTGGACAAGTTACTTCTCTTTAAAAGTTAGAAGTATTGTTAAACCCAAGGTGTTCTATGTAGAGTTATGCTTTAGAATAGGTTACAGAATTGGCAAGCATTGACTGATTTCACAGCCTTTGCTTTGTAAGGCCAGCTGTCCTCAGGAGATTCAAAATCAAGTGGTAAGAATTGCTGTGTATGTCATTACTTTGTCATCCACTTTTTTTTTTTAACTTTTTATATTTTGGAATACTTCTGGATTTATAGAAAAGTTGCACATTTGTCAAAACTTAGAAATTAACATAGGTACATTACTGTTAACTAAAGACTTTGTTCAGATTACCGTTGCCATGATTCAATCCTAGATACCAGATTGCATTTAGTTGCCAGCCACTTTTTTTTCTTTCCTTTTTTTCTTTTTTCTTTTTCTTTCTTTCTTTCTTTTCTTTTCTTTTCTTTTTTTTTTTTTTTTTTTTTTTTTTTTGTCAAGGTCTTACTGTGTTGTCCACACTGGAGTACAGTGGGTATTCACAGGAGCAATCATAGTGCACTACAGCTTCAAGCCCCTGGGCTCAAGCTGTCCTCTTGCCTTAGCCTCCTGAGTAGATGGGATTTAGGCATGTGCCATAGCCTATGGTTGCCATACATTTTTGCTTTAAATGGTAGTTTTCCTTTTAAGGTGGGCAGTTTTGCACAAAAATATGACACCTCCTCAAAATCTTTTGACATGAATGTGCTCCTGTTTGTTTAAATTTTGTACAGTGTGAGCCCTCTTTATGTTTAACTCTGCTGCTGTTATAAATGATAAACCTAATTGACAAATGACACAGCTGTCTCCACAAAAGAGCTTTCAAGTATAAGGGTTGGAAATTTTGGTTTTGATTTTTTTTTTTAAGCAAATCAAATTCTTTGATCTTTGCTGCAGAAAATATTGATATTTCCAATCACTGACACTTAGTAGTTCATGCTCCTTCACAGGGGAAAGAGTTAACAAATGTTAGGTTTCTAACTATTTTTTTCATGAATTTTCTCATTAAGCTTTATTAAGAGTCCTGAGATGTAGATTTTTAGCCTGCCCTTACAGGTGAGGAAAATTGAGTATCTTGTCCAAAGTTCGCAGCTTGTATAAATCACTGAATTTTTTTTTTTTTTTTTTTGAGGCAGGGTCTCACTTTGTTGCCCAGGCTGGAGTGCAGTGGTGTGATCACAGCTCACTGCAGCCTTGATCTCCCCCACCTCAGCCCCCTGAGTAGCTGGGACTACAGGTGCACACCACCATGCCTGGCTACTTTTCTCCTTTTTTTTTTTTTTTTTTTTTTT
>NW_016816502.1:156794-186619 GCF_001698545.2 Rhinopithecus bieti | reverse complement strand
GGAGTGCAGTGGTGTGATCACAGCTCACTGCAGCCTTGATCTCCCCACCTCAGCCCCTGAGTAGCTGGGACTACAGGTGCACACCACCATGCCTGGCTACTTTTCTCCTTTTTTTTTTTTTTTTTTGAGACAGAGTCTCGCTCTGCTGCCCAGGCTGGAGTGCAGTGGCCGGATCTCAGCTCACTGCAAGCTCCGCCTCCCGGGTTCACGCCATTCTCCTGCTTCAGCCTCCCAAGTAGCTGGGACTACAGGCGCCCGCCATGTCGCCCGGCTAGTTTTTTGTATTTTTAGTAGACGGGGTTTCACCATGTTAGCCAGGATGGTCTCGATCTCCTGACCTCGTGATCCGCCCGTCTCGGCCTCCCAAAGTGCTGGGATTACAGGCTTGAGCCACCGCGCCCGGCCACTTTTCTCCTTTTTTAAAGAGACGGGCTTTCCCTATGTTTCTCAGACTAGTCTCAAACTGGCCTTAAGTGATCTTCCAGTCTCAGCCTCCCAAAGTGCTGGGATTACAGGTGTGAGCTGCTAGCGCCCAGCACAAATTCTTATGTGAATGTGTCTAAAACCCTTGTCCTTCCTGACATCTTTTGTTGCTTCTGACATTAACAACTGTGGAAATGGCCTGTTTTTCCAGCTAGACTGTCAGTTCCCATTGGCCAAAGATAATATTATATCCTTGGGAGAAATACAGTGTTTTGTAAGTGGTGGATACTCTAAATGAATTTGTCATGGTTGACGAATGAGAAGCCCACAGCTTAGCACTTTCCATGTACTATTTAGTAGGTTATCTTACATTTTTGGTTGTAGTTTTTATAACACTTCTTAGATTACATAAATGTTGAGAAAGATGGAAGGGTACAGACTTAGATTTGAATACTATTACTAGTAGGTGATCTTAGACACATAACTTTAAAACCTCAGTTTTTTCTTAGATAAAAATTGGGCAGTAATGCTTATGCCTTAGGGTTATTGAGAAGCTGAAATGAGATGAACTCTGTGGATGTGCTGGGCACATATTAGGTGGCCAGTCAATTTTACTTTTCTTTCCTGAAATAATGGTGGCCTTTTAGATAGCATTGCCACCTGAAATATAACCACATGTCATCTACAGAACTGAAAAAAGGCAGGTATAACAGTTCTTTATTTTCTTATTCCAGATTTCATGTTCAGGCCTAGGTGTTACTGTGTTAAAAAAACAAATGTGCAGGGGTGGGGCAAGGTAAAGTTTGGACAATGTGAATTTGGTTTTAGTTTTTATAACCTCTTAACTTGAGTACAAGTTGGTAACAGTTTTCTTTTGAATACAGTGAACACATTTTTTTTTTTGAGCTCTTATTATGTATAATATACTGTATTAGGATTTCTGGCGTATCCCTTATGGTAGGCACTGAAGTTGAGCAGATCTGGGCATTACACCTAAGTGTTGTGTACACCTGTTTTGAATGTGATAGAATGGTTGCTTTACTTGGCTTGTATCTCCTTCTCCAAATCTAGGCATTGTGCCTTACAGGAAAGCCGTGTATCTCCATCCTCAAGCGCATTGACCATAGACTATTAGGTGGAAATGTTCAGTTAATAAAAATATTTAGGTAGGCAGGAGAGTTCTTAGTATATATTTCTCAGCCAAAAAAAGGTTCAGGTTTCTTTGGCCACATCCCCAGGTCTCTGTCCCTCAGGCACTTAAGATTCGTTCTGTTAGGAAGACCTTTCCTTACTGGATCTGCAACAGAATTCCTAGCTATTCTGCTGTTGAGTCACCTTCTGCTGGTTTGTGACATTTCTTCTTCTGGTTTTCCTTACCCCAGGGATTGTTCCAGGGCCCCCAGTTATTTTAAATGAATCTCTTCCCTGAGTGAGAAAGGGGGCTCCCTGTCATAGTTGAAGGTACCAGGGGTGGGGTCATCAGCAGCTGTGGGTTTTTGTCAGGTTTGTCAGTGGGTGCCATTTGGAATTTTGCTTCTAAAAAGTTCTGAGAGTTTTGGGGTAATCACTCTAAACGTTTTGAAACTTAATTAATAGTGAAGAGACTAATGTTGTCTAGCCAGCTAAAGCCATAATGGATGCTTATGCTCTAATATTAGAGGCACTTTTTTTTTTTTTAAATGGTTTTAAATATGCCATTATCTATCTAAATTATGTAAAAATGCCCCTAATGTTCTTAAATTAAGGTACGTACTTACATTTCAGGGAAAGCCATTTAAGTACCTCTGTCACTCAAAAAATGCTTGAGGCCTATCAGCTTTCCCATTTGTTAAAAATCTTTTCGTAACTTTTTTGGTGACTCCTATTTGGTAGATGGCAACTAGCCAGGGAAGATTACTGAGCTAATTATAACTGGGTGGGGGGGCGGGGGGGGTCTCCGAGGAATACAGAGATGAGAAGCATTCTGAGGCCTGGTTCCTCCCAAATCCTTAAACCAAATTTAGCCTGTTGCTGATTGTTTAGATGATGAGGACACTTTTAGCACAGGGATAGTGGCATGGATTTGAGTGAGGACAAGAGGCATGAAAATAATGACCAGGGCATACCCCTCATTTTTTAAAGATCTGATTTAAGATTTACTATGTTTGAAAAGAAGGATTTAGTTAAATTTGGTCACAGTTATAAATGTAAAAAAAAAAATTCTAAAGAAATCTAAAATGAAGAATTGAGCTGATGAAAAGTGTTGACTGTCTTCCAACATGGACCTTGTAATCTCTGTGGTTAAATTGTCCCTGTTCTTGCTAACTCAGCCTTTCTTCTAATAAGATGGATGATTTTCATTTGTGAAAGTCTATTGAGGAAAAAAAATTGATGAGGGACATTTGAGAAATTAGAAATATTAAGTGGTATACTTTTGGGGGGTACCATTTTAATATTCTGAATAAATTGAAAAATGACCTTAAAAGGAAATTACTCTAAGGTGTTATTTTACTCCATAGGTATTTTCTTGTAATATTGCTTCACAGAGACCGTTCCCTTTGTCGGTATGTATTATTTTTCCCTTCATAAATGAATTGTAGCAAGTTTAATTAAAGTAATGGGATACTTAGATTGTGTAGGGAACATCAGTTGGCTTAATAATGAAAGTGTTTCAAATAAAAGAAAATATACTGTAGTTTCCTAGTTCCTACCAATTTTTTTTCAGAAGTGTAGGCATTATGAGTTCTCAGAAAGTTAGCCATATTAATTACTGAAAAGTTAAACAGATGTTTGAAAGTCAACCTGGATTGTCTGTGAAAATGAAGAAGAGTATGTTAACTTTCTGTAATACCATTCATCCTGATGTCCAGCATTTATACTGTTGGAGAAAATTCCAGCAATATGAATAAATTAGTGGGGCAATTTCTCTGGCTTGGGAGTTAATGGATGAGAAAATATGATTCAGTTACTACCTTTTTGGTTGGATAGAATCTCTTTAGAAGACAGAGTTTTCCAAAGACTGTTGCCTTTTGACATAGCCTACAATTTCTTTTCTAAATATCATATTTTGAATTTGGAATAATAGTGTTTGAAATTGTGGCCATCTTAGTCTTGGTAATTGAATGGATTGTCCCATGCACAATATTAATTGAAACCATACTTCTTAGATATTTATTTATTTATTTATTGAGACGGAGTCTCGCTCTGTTGCCCAGGCTGGAATGCAGTGGTGTGATCTCGGCTCACCACAACCTCCGCCTCCCAAGTTCAAGTGATTCTCCTGCCTCAGCCTCCCGAGTAGCTGGAATTAATAGGTGCACACCACTATGCCCAGCTAATTTTTGTGTTTTTAGTAGAGACAGGGTTTCACCATGTTGGCCAGGATGGTCTTGAACTCCTGACCTTGTGATCCGCCTGCCTTGGCCTCCCAAAGTGTTGGAATTACAGGTGTGAGCCACTGCGCCCAGCCACTTCTTAGATATTTAAAATTCCACTACCAGGCATATATCCTTCTATTAATAACACATTCTTCAAAAGTTGGCTTTATGAAGCTATCAAAGAAAATTAAACTGTGTGTTTTTTGATTGGGTGACTTAAGTGTGAGAAAAGAGATAACACTCTGTTTGAAAGCTGTTTCCCAGTTTTCTTGATTAGTGATGCAGGCATCTCCTTTAATTTGTTGCACAGTAATTGTCTAAGACTCAAATTTTGCCTCTGCCAACAGTACCATTGTTTATTTTTCTCAGTCATTAACAAATGAAATCGATTGTGCCCCAATCCATTTTGACAATTAAGGATTGTTTTGAGAAACATGGAGAAATTGGCTATGTTATCTCAGTTAATGTACATAAACAATAAAATGTTTCATTTCCCTAAACATTTTTAGATATTTCCGTTAGTTTTTTTCTGTGTAAATCAAGAGAATTCCCTGTTTCTTTGTGATTTCGCTTGTGTCCTAAAAAAAAAAGCCATTCATTGTCTTCGTGGACCAGAAATTAATTGTATTATGCTTAGTCTCCTTTTTACTTGCTAGTCAACATATTGTAAAAATACTATTTTAGGGGATCCTTTCTTTGACAGTAGCTCTTCTTGCTCCTTGGCCACAATAACAATGTGATTGGAGTTTGTATTTTCTTGTAGTTGCTGCTCTGGCAGAGGCTGATGTGATATTTCATTTGTGTTATATGCCTGCCTAGAATTTTAAAACTTCCAAAGAGCACAGGAAAACAACAACATAGTTATATCCACTGTTTTGCATTTATTTGTGCCAATGGCAAAATGCTTAGCCTTGGTAATAAAATATTTATGGAACGCATAAAAGCATTCTTCGATTTTTTTCATTGCTTAGACAACACAGTGTATAAGGAAGTTGAAGAGCATGAGATGCAGTAAGAAAGTATTATTCTAATTGTAGTTTTAACCTCACATAGCAGACATAGTTGAGCTGCCCGTTTTCATTCAGATTTGATGGCAAACACCTGGATGTTGTAAACCACATAAATGCACTGTAACTGAGAAAGGAGAGACCTTGCTCCAGAAGAAGGAGAAACAGGGCACCAGGCAACAGGGTTTGAGTTCCAGCTTGGCATTGTGTCCTTAGGCAAGTCAGCATCTCTGGGCCCCTGTTTCTTTATCTCCAAAATAAGGAATTGGACTCACTGACCTTAAAACCCTTCTAAGCATAAAAGTTTCTCTAAATGCACACATTATGAAGTTACAGGGCAGGACTACCTGATCATTTTTTGGCTTTTCATCGTGGTTTTATGTCATACCTCTTTTCTTCTCAACAAAGGAGTGTTTTATGTTATTAAACATAAAACAAAGTGGTATTTTTTAACAAATCTCCTCTGAATATTCTGTTTTCCATAAGTAGTGTTTTCTTTTTCCTGAGATTTTAAGAGCTACTCTATTGTGTAAGAGTAGGATTAATTTTAATTGTTAATGAGAAGTCTGGTTTATATATAAATTGTAGCAGTTTTTTTTTAAGTAAATCATTGCATGATTACCAAAAATCTTATTTAGCAACCTGCTCTGCATATTTGTTGCTGCCACAGTTGTTGAAAGCCTGATATCCTTTTATTTTGTTATCAAAAAGCATTTATTAAGCATTCATATGAATGTAAAGCTGAGTCATCTAAAAATATCTCAGTGTAGTCATATTATAGTTGACAGTCTAATAATTTTAGTAAGAAAAGATCACATAAAATCATGTAAGATACAATTTAATTGAATTTACTTTTCCTAATATATCATTGAATGACTTGGAATATTTTTTCTATATTTTTTTCCCTAGATTAAACTAAATATAAACATAAATTGCCCAGTTTTGTTTAATCTCTAAAGTTACTAAAAACATTACATTGGCATTTATATTGGTTAATAAAATTGAAAAGAAATTTAGTAGTCATTTATCTGGACTACCTACTTGTGTGAAACTTCTTTGACCATATGCCTGATACGTGACTAATAAATCAGCCTCTGCTTGAGAAACCTTAGGGACTGGAGCTTCAAGTACTTATGACAGTCTGTACTTATCTTAACTCTGCCTTTCTGTGACCAGACATCATGGCTCTTGTACACTTTCACTGTAGTCTTATTAGGCACTACCTACACTAGACTAGATTTTGCCTTCTGTATACCCGGCGCATAGCTGGATCATAATAGGCTCTTAATAAATGTTACGTGAGTATCTACTGTATCTCAGGCTCTGTGTTTGGCAGTGGGAATACAGCTGTGAACATTACAGACATATACTTTTTGCAGAATTTACAGTCTATTGGATAAGATAAACATTGAATAAATTTTTAAAAGTATGATGTTATAAAGGAGAGGTACAATGATCTAGCATATGAGCATGTAATAGGTAACTTAGTTTAGAAAGATTTCTAGGAGGATAATCTCAGGTAATATTTAAACTGAACTCTGACAAATGAATGGGAGCTATTCAAACTACTACTATATGAGTATTTAAGTCGTGATCTACAGTTTCGTTACATACCGTTATTAGGCACCTATACTGTGCAAGGTGCTAAGATAGGTTTTGGGAAAACAAAGTTGCATGACATAATATAGTTTTTTCCCCCTCAAGAGAATATGTTCTAGGATTGCAGACAGACATTTAAAGAATTGGGATTTTGAGGAGTGTTTGATATAATACAGAGACAGGAATGATTAAAACTCCCGAATCAATTGTGATAGAAAGAAAGGCCTCTTTGAATGTTCAGAGGCCACTGCTTAGAGCACTAGGAATACCACCATCAAAATGACAGAAGCTAATCAAGTAAAACAGTTTGAGTCTTTGGGTACTGAGAGATCAGGGCGGTTTCCCAGAGATTGGGATGATGCTCATTATTCTGGAACTCATACTGGGACATTCTTATTTTTCTATTTTTTTTTTCTCATTTCTGCCTCCCCTTTTCTAAAAGTGTTGAGTGGTATTTGAAGTGAATGTTTTAGAACAATCTTATAGTTAGGATGCTTTTAACTTCATGGAGCAGAAAAATACCAATTCACTTGGCTTTCAAAAATGAGGGTCTTTTTATCTCATAAATCCTGAAGTACGATATGCAGGGTTGGTTAATTCAGTACAAAAGTTTATCAGACCTTCCTTCTGCTGTGCTATCTTTGACATATCTGCCTCATTCTTGGGTCAGCTTCCTTCAAGGGCACTAATCATGACAGAAGAAATGTGGGGTGATGGGTGGACACATACTCATTATGTGAGTAGAAAAAATACTATCTTTTCTGATGTATGTCTTTTTTCAGTGAGGAACACCTTTCTCCAAAGTTCTTTGACAGATTATACCCTTATGGCTCACTGACCAGAATCGTATTACGTTTTATGCTTAAACCAAATCACTAGGAAGGCTTTGGACCAATCTGGGCCTGGTGCCATCTCTGAAACACAGGGCATTGGGGCAGGGGGTTGGTGACAGAATAGCATTGGAGTAGCAAGAAGGATGAAGAATATGGCTGTTACAAATATGTTAAGATAAATGGAGTGTAACCTACCAGAGCTACCCAAAGCCATACTGGCAATGTTTGGTTATTAGATATGCATATCCTCCCCACCCCAAACCTACTGAGTCAGAATCTCTCTGGGAGCTTATCCAGGAATCTCTTTTAACCAGCCTCCAAGTGATTTGTGTGTACATTAAAGTTTTAGAAGCACTATTCTAGATGTCCCAAATGGAATAGGAAATTGCAGCCTTTAGGCAGTCTGCTTTCACACTTTCATTAGCTTTGTCTACTCAGATACTTCAGCTTGACTTTTGAGACATGCCTGGATAAGGAATTTGTATTTATTTCTGTAGGCAATGAGAATTTCATCAAACAAGGAAGAGAAGTGATATGATGGGGGTTGCAACTTAAGATCAATCCATCCTCCTTGGCACCATTAGATTAGAGTGATGGGCAGACTAGTTAGAAAGTGGTTGTCATGACTAGGAGAGTAAAAATGCTAGGGGAGTTAAGGTAGCAGTAATGAAAATGGAAAACAGTGAATGGAATTATGGCAATCATTTAAGAAGTTTTGATATTGGATTGTGCAATGCGAGGGGAAAGGTGGGGAGAGCCAGCTGTGACTATGAGGTTTAAACCTTAGTTTCTGTGAAAATGTTAATGCCGTGGGGAACAGGGAGGGCAAAAAGAGTAATTTAGTTTGGATGGTCAGTCATGTTTTGGACATGCTGAGTTTGAGGTACCCAGCTGGGTATCCAGGTGTCAGAAGTGTTTAAGGCAGTAAAGAATGTGATCCTGGAGCTCAGGAAAAAAGTTTAGAATGAGAGACAGCTTTATCTTGATTATTTTTTACTTATATCTTGAAATAATAAAGATAGCTTTATCTTGATTATTTCCAGTTGCCATTAAATTCTTGGGGTTTTATGGTTATTTGGATCACACATCATTTCCTGATTTAAGATTAAGCGGGCTCTCCAGTTTTCTGACTTTGAGTATCTCTCATTGTGGGTTTTCCAGGAAGGTTGGGACTGATCAGATAGCGGTGGCCTGGGGATGGCTCTTCAACTTCTTTGTTGCTCTTGGTGCCTTCCCTGTGGTTTTTCCGTGACCTGTGCATTCTGAAACTAGCTTGTGTACTTATTTTGTTTGCGCCAGTGTCGGGGTGTCAGGGAAGGATATTTTATATACCTCTTACTTGCTGAAATACATGAAATGAGATCCATGAATTAAGAAACAAAAACATTCACTTGTCAGATTGACTGTATCCCTCTCTCTTTTTTGGCTCCAGCTGGATAAAAAAGCCCATGATGTTGAAATTTTAGTTCTTGTGAACAGGAAGAATTAGGAAGTTGGTGGAAAGGAGGAACTTGTGAAAAAAGTTACTGCCTGTTCTATCTGAAATTGACGTAAAGTGTCTAGTAAGTCCAGTTTTATGTGGTGGGAAATTATCTTGTCTGTTGATTGAACATAAGAAGAGGTTCTGATATAAATGTTTTTGGAGGAGAGTGTGGTATTTAGGGCTTTTACGTCAAGGTTAAAGAGAGCCAGGCCAGGAAAAAAACATTAGCAAGGTATGTCTGCCTCACTATGGTAGAATGCAGCTAAAAAAACATGGCTTTGCTTCTGGGCTCCAACACTGGCCTGCTTTGTGACCTTGAGTAAGTCATTTAACTATTTTCAACCTGTTTCCTCGTCTGTAAAATGATGAGAGTAGGTTAAATGCTCCCACCCATCTATAAAAATGTTTATGACTAAGGTAGTGAAATGTTTGATTCCCAATCCACTCTATGTCTGAAGTCGTGGGGAAATCAATTTTACATTGCTAGGAAATAGGGACAAAACACTTTATGAGGTTAGAAATCTTGCATTATTCAGAGCATTTTAGTTGACCTTCCTTTAAAAACTCAGCTGTCCTTGTCAGAAGTGTAACCTGAGAATGTTAAATCCAAGAAAGCTTCTAACATCTGTACTACTTTTCCTACCAGAAATTTCAGACCTTTCTTAAAAAAATTCAGGATGGATGAGGAAGTCACCACTAAGGGAAATGGTTCCCTGCTCTGTGCCTCTGGTCTGTGCCCAGATGCTTAAGATAGCTACTCTTCTTGTCTAAGCACTCTTCCTTGTTCTTTATTCTTGAATATTTTTTATTCGTTACAAGCCCTTACTGATTCTTTAATCACTAAAAACAGAGCTTTTAGAGGGGTAGAAGAGGTGACAGGCTTGTTGTAATGTTCTTTTGTTTAAGCCGATTGTATGTTTAAAGAGGGTGGAAGAAAACAAAGTATTCTTCGTGTGCATTGGTGCTGTATCAAACAAAAGGAAGAAACAAAGGTTACAGACATTTCTCAAGTTTGAACCTCTGTCTGGGATTTTTTCAAATCTGCCTCTGAAACTTAGACCTGTGTTGACAGAGAGCACATGCAATATTAAATATGAGTCTTTTAGCCAGCCAGCCTTAGCTTGGCTTGATAGGATAGTGACTTGGGTTCTGTGTGTTTTGGCCTTAAATCATGTAAATTAATAAGTTATTGCTCTGCAGAGGGAGCTTCTAAAATGTTTTGTTTTTGTTTTCAAATGGTTCTCATTTAGGCAAATCTGAAACAGCTACTTTAGTTACTTCTAAACTTTGTAGTTACATTTAGTTTTATCATTTTGGCATTTTTCCAGTGTGTAACTTAAATGTTTCCGTCATGATTTTTTAGGAATGTGCCTGTGAATGCTGAGTTTCAGGATCTAACTTCAGCAACAAAGTAACAAGTCTATAGATGTGTTTGAGTCTAACAAAATAACTTATTTTAAAAAATTATTGTATAGTTACTTCTTGATGTATTTTAATTGATCAGAATCAGACTATTCAAACCAGGCATGGTAGCTCATGCCTATAGTCCTAGCACTTTGGGAAGCTGAGGTGGGCAGGTTGTTTGAGCCTAGGAGTTTGAGACCAGCCTGGACAACATGGGGAAACCCTGTCTCTGCAAAAACACAAAACAAAACAAAACAAAACCAGAAGTTAGCCATGACTGTAGTCCCAGCTCCTTGGGAGGCTGAGGTGGGCTTGAGCCTGGGAGGTGGAAGTTGCAGTGAGCTTTGATGATGCCACTGCACTCCGACCTGGGTGACAGAGCAAGACCTTATCTCAAAAAAAATAAAATAAAAAATAAAGAATCAATTCATATGTTCTTTAATATAGAGGTTTTTCTTCCTCTGTATTTAGTAGATTTTTATTTCAAATTATTTCCCAAACATTGAATGAGAATTGGCTTAAAGATTAGGGAAAGAGGCATCCCAGGTACACATGGGGTGTTGGAGTAGGATACTTAACCAGGGACAAATTTTAAATTACAGCTAAATCTGTCAAGAGATGAACATATATGGATGATGTAATGTTAACTCTAGTTTGAACTGTTCTGCAGTAACTTTTAATGACCTCTCATAGTTTAGGCAAATGTGCTCATCCATTGTCATGGGTTTTTACAGATTATAATCAGATTGCTACTTACTAGCCACAATTTACCTTTAGGTGGTTTATGAAGCACACATGGTGTATGGTGCTTCTTGGCTCACAGAGGGTCTCTTTGGTTCCCAGGCTAGATAGAGTACAGTGGCATGATCGTAGTTCACTGCAGCCTGGAATTCCTGGGCTCAAATGATCTTGCCACCTCAGTCTCCCTAGTTGCTAGGACTACAGGTGTGTGCCACTATGCTCTGCTAATTTTTGTATTTTTCATTGAGACTGGGTCTTGCTGTATTGCCCAGGCTGGTCTTGAACTCCCGGCCTCAAGCCATCTTCCCCCCACCAGCCTCCTAAAGTGCTGGGATTACGGGTGTGGACCACCCAATCCCTGTCCACTTTGATAGTATTACTGGAGAGTATTAACTTAGTTGTGTTAGGGTTTACAACTGTAAAAAGACCATGGTTGGAAATTGGGTATTTTAGAGTTCAATTTCAGCAAATTTCCTTGGATTTTTTTCTCATGGATTTAGATGTGATGGAACATATATATGAAAAGATTTTTGAAGAGCTATGTTAAATACCTCATTTGTTAACACTTTTAGTTATTTGCAGGAGGTAGAGGCTATTTATATTAAATAAATTACCCCAAGAGTTAACATAGTTTACTATTTTCTGTTCTCAAAAGTATCTTTAAAATATGTTGGCTTTAATTCTATCTGTATAAATGTCTTCTCCTGTTCAAATAATAAGTGAAAGAATTTATAGTAGGTGGAGTATATAAGAGGAAAGAGTTTTTAGCCTTAATGAAATGTGATTCTGCTAAATTAACAGACATTTGTAAAAATAACTAGTTATCAAACAAAATATTTGAATATAAACTTTACAAATACATTTTAAAAATAAGATTGAATCAAGTACTGAGGATAGAAGGGGAGGGGTGGACAATAATCCAGTTGTCCCTATCTTATGAGAAGTAAATAAGATGATTAATTTCTAGATAAAGTGTAAAACAGCCGCTTGTGTTGGTGTTTTTCTCCCAAGGCATTTGGGTCTGGGGTGTTTCTTTTTGTGTTTTTTGTTTTGTTTTTTGTTTTTTTCCTTTTCTTTTTGAGACAGGATCTGGCTCTGTCACCCAGGCTGGAGTGCCGTGGCACGATCTTGCCTCACTGCAGCCTCTGCCTCCTCGGCTCAAGGTATCCTCCTGCTTCAGCCTTCCAAGTAGCTGGGAATACAGACAAGTGCCACCACACCTGGCTAATTTTTGTATTTTTTGTAGAGATGAGGTTTTGCCATGTTGCCCAGCCTGGTCTCAAACTCCTGGGCTCCAGGGTCTACCCGCCTCAGCCTCCCGCAGTGTTGGGATTACAGGCCTGAGCCGCCGTTGCCCAGCCTTTTTCTGTGGTTTTCTATTTTTTTGTTTGTATTTATTTAAAAGGGATTTCTGTCACCTTTAGTGAGATCCATCTGTCACAGAAGTGCCCAGGTGTGCCAAAAGCATTAAAAGTCTAGTCTGACACACGTAAGTCTTAGCTGAAATTGGGAACCAGAAGATGGCAGGCAGCCCTATGCCCTTCTCCTTTTAAAATGAAAACGTTGATACAGGAAAGTAGAGGCACCTTGGAATTGCCAGTACCTTTCAAGGGGTTCTTGTTTAGTGGAGAATATGAAACTGGAGTGAAACAAGTCCTAACTAGTTGACACCACTGAATTACTGCCACAGGATAAGGGGACCATGAGACTGAGCCCTTTTCATTTGCTGAATACCAGAAATAGATCAGTTATAGCTTACCAGCTGTTTGAGTGGCTTCCTGGAGTTTTCAGTTGATGGTTTTATATTTTTGTTTTAAGATCTTAGCAAAGCAATGTCTCAAGATGGTGCTTCTCAGTTCCAAGAAGTCATTCGGCAAGAGCTAGAATTATCTGTGAAGAAGGAACTAGAAAAAATACTCACCACAGCATCATCACATGAGTTTGAGGTAAGGAGGTCTCTACAGTGGTTTTTCTTTTTTTTTTTTTTCTGCTTCATCTGTCTTCATGCTGAGTTACTGCCAGTGATCATCATCATCATCCAGCCTCAAATCAGCACAAGATGTACGATAACATCAAAAACAACAACAAAAAAAATAGAATTGCTTAACAATTAAGGGCTTTTAACATTTGCCCTTTGTAAATCCATCATCTTTTTTTCATTTAAGCCTAGGAAGTTTTCAAAGTCATTAAAATAATGAGAACCAAATTATACTTTGTTCTGTGTTTTGATGTCATTGGGTGGAGGAATGCATACCTGTGTTCAGTTGGAATTGAGAGAGGTTAGCTTCATATGTCCTGCATGCTGTTTCCAAAGAGTCAATTCTGTTAGAACCATGCTACTTTGACAATTGTAATAGAAGTTTCCCAGAACTGGGAGGCATTCACTTTTTTACTTATAAAGCAATGGGTTAGTATTTTCATTTTTATATTTCAATTTATACTTAATGTTTTGAAGCTAGCTGTGTTTTATTTCTCTTTGTTCTTTTAGTGAAGATTAATTTTCATTTAGAAGTAGAGAAAGATACTGGTAAGTAAGTGTAGTGGCCAGGCGCAGTGGTTCTACCTGTAATCCCAGCACTTTGGGAGACCAAGGCAGGAGGATTGCTTGAGCTCAGGAGTTTGAGACTGGCCTGGACAACGTGGTGAAACCCTGTCTCTACCAAAAAATACAAAAAGTAGCCAGGCATGGTGGTGTGCGCCTGTGGTCCCAGCTACTGGGGAGGCTGAGGTAGGAGGGTGGTTTAAGCCTGGGAGGCGAAGGTTGCAGTGAGCCGAGATTGCGCCACTACACTCTAGTCTGGACAACAGAGCAAGACTGTGTCTCAAAAAAAAAAAAAAAAAATACAGAGCCAGTTGGAATTCCCATTAAACAAATGGTGTTTGTTTGTTTTTGTTTTTTTTGAAACAGGGTCTCACTCTGTCACCCAGGCTGGAGTGCAGTGGTGCAATCTCTGCTCACTGCAGCCTCAACTTCTGGGCTCAAGTGATTCTCCCATCTCAGCCCCCGAGTAGGTGTGACTACAGGCACACACCACCACATCTGGCTGGTTTTTGTATTTTTTTTTGGTAGACACCAGGTTTTGCAATATTGCCCAGGCTGGTCTCAAACTCCTGAGCTCAAGTGATCAACCGGTCTGAGCCTCCCAAAGTGCTGGGATTACAGGTGTGCACCAACCATGCCCAGCCTCTATTAGCTTTTAGGATGTGAAAAAATCTCTGCTCACTCCATGTCCTAATGGTATAAGAATTTCATTCAAAGATATTTTAAATGTGTAACTTGTATCTGTCTTTATGTTTTTATTAAATATTTAGCATTGTGCTGGTTGTAACAATGACTTCTATTTTCACAGCACACTAAAAAAGACCTGGATGGATTTCGGAAGCTATTTCATAGATTTTTGCAAGAAAAGGGGCCTTCTGTGGATTGGGGAAAATCCAGAGACCCCTGAAGATTCGGTAAGTTTTAGATTAAATGTAGGAAAATCTAGGGTAATTTTGGATGCTGGTTTAACTTAGGAGGGTAGGGTAGTGTAGGGGACCTGTTACAATCATCATGTGAAACAAGACAGGACTTTCTTTAAATTCTCTGACCCCTCATCCTGAAACTATGGAGACAGGCTTCAGCTCCTTTCTCTTCTTTTAGACCTCTCAGAGTCTTGCTGAGGTTCTCTAACAGTCTAATCTCCCTGTGGCAGTACCCAATATCCCTGGATATGAAACGACTGTTTTGCAAAGTACTAAATATACCATAAGAGCTTCTTTTACTTTGTTTCTTCCTTCTCTCTTCCAAAACATTTGATTTCTCATTGCCCATAGGGTCATGGATTCTTTGCCAGACCTTAAAGCTCTCTTCTGGCTTTCAACTCATCTTTATAGCCTTATTTCCCATCTGCCTTATGTGAACTAGCCTAGCGTTACCTTTGCGCACATTGTATTCCCTTGCTTCTGGACTTCTGTATGTGCTTTTTCTCGGAATGCCAGGGTCTCTTCTATCAAAATACTGCCCATTCTTGGAGGTTCTATTCAAATGCCTGTACATCTGTCAGCCTCTAGCAGAAAGCTGCACTGTGGAGGTATGGATAGTAGTATTGGAGGTTCAAATCCTAGCTCTTCTGCTTATGAGTTTTGTGTAAAATGAGAATAATACCAAGTACTTTATGTACTTTACAGGGTTATTTTGAAGCTTTTTTAATTTCTGTGGAAATATGTTAAACCTTGAAGCATTTTGCAAATGTTAGTGGTTATTTCTACCATCATGTGGCACTTAGCCTAATTAGTCGTGTTTGTAACTGTGTTGTCTTTCATATTAGATCCCGAAGCCAGGGGTTCGTGTGTCTTGAGCAAATACTTGTTGAATGGATGATCTAAATGAAGTGATTGTTTAAGGATTTGGTTAACACATTGGCTTTCTTCCCTGTCCTTTCAGCACTTTGGAACCATGCTTCTTTTGGCACATTTCACTGCAAGTAGAAAAGACTTGATAACAGTGGAATAATTAAATATAGATAGTTCATTTTTTTATATGTCTATAATCTTACATAATCTAATATTGGTTTAAAAATTGGGCTGTTTATACAGCAGGGGTATGGCAAACTATTGCTTGAAAGCCACCCGTGTTTGTAAAGTATTATTAGAATACAGCTTCACTCGTTAATTTATATACTATCTATCATAGCTCAAGCTAATGGAATCCCTCTTATTTTTCCTAATGAGAAAATTAAATATATAGTGCCTAGTTAGAAGTATGTTTATTTGCACATGTGGAAAATGTCTTTCAGTTCTTAAACTGTTAAAATTATGCATGACATTCTTAGTATAAAAAAAAGAAGCCAAAAAATAAAATCTCACATAATGTTCACTCTAAAGAGTCTCTTATTTTGATGTTAAAGCTAAAATTCCTCTTGGCTGTAATGCTTAATAATTACAATATGCATTTTAGCGTCTGCTATTTTGGTCTTTGATTTCCTTGGCCCTTGTGAATGAAGTGATTTATTTTCTACTTTTAAGTAGTAGATTTAATAGTATTTTCTTTCAAGAAAGAGTTAGAAGAGAATTCTTCTGGATAGGTATGTTGTTTAAGAAAATAAGTAGGTATAAATTCAGTCAGATTTTTAAAAATGTTTGGGAACAGCCTAAACTTATAATAAATTTAGGCACTATTTATTTCCCCCCTCCTTGAAACACTTACACCTTTTGCTTAGGAATTATCCTAATTTAAGTAACCTCCCTTATATAGTTTATGATGGACCTGGACCTGGGTATAGAAGTATAGTTTCTTTTTTTTTAGACAGTCTCACTCTGTCACCCAAGCTGGAGTACAGTGGCATGATTAAGGCTCATTGCTGCCTCTATTTCCCTGGGCTTGTGTTTTCCCACTCAGCCTCCTAGGTAGCTGGGACCACAGGTGTTTACCAACATGTCTGGCTAATTGTTGTGGGTTTTTTTGTAGAGATGGGGTTATGCCATGTTGCCCAGGCTGTTCTCAAACTTCTGGGCTCAAGCAATTTGCCTCCCTTGGCCTCCCAAAATGCTGGGATTACAGACATGAACCACTGTTCCTGACAGTGGTTTTGGTCTTAATTCTTGCTTGCAGACCTGGGAATTTTTTGTTTTCTACTATACAAACTTAACTTTTTGGAGATAGAGCCTACTTGAAGGAAGGCACACAGATTTATTATGTTCAGTATATTTTAAGGTTCAAGAATTTTTTTTTTTCAGTGGAGAAATCTATCTTTTGTACTTTGAGAGATCATGATATATAGTAGGGATCCTTGAAGTGGGGTTCAGAGGGTGGAGAAGGAAGGAGAAGAGGAATCAGAATCACCTTGGGATTTTTTCAATTCAGTACTACCCTACCCCATTCCCAAGAAAGTTCTGATAAATTCTTCCAGGAGGCTATGCCCGTGTAGTGAGCCATAGTTACTGATAGTAATACAGAATTGATGTAGGACAAAAGAATAGAAATATAGAACAAATTCTGGATGTAATATGATTTCATGCGGTCTTTTTCTGTTTATAAAAGTGTAAGTCTTCATTAAAAGTGTCTTTATTTTGAAGCCTAAGTTTTAAGCTTCTTCAAAAAATGTATTTTGCAATCTTGTATGCCCTTAATGTTGAAAATTTTGGAATGCAGAGGTAAAAAATAAGTTTGCTCTTCAACTATGTCATGAGTTTCTTGAGGGCACAAATGTGTTTTATATACAGTATGCATGTTACCAGCTTTTGTAGATAGCTCTGAGAATACAAATTGTGGGTTAATGTTTGTTCACCTTGGTTCTATTGGATGCCTCCTTCCAGCCTCCTCTTCCCACTCTTCTCTTTCCCATAGGTTTCCTTTCTCAGGCCTTAGAGATTATATAGAGGTCAATTTTCCTTTCAAAACGTAATTTTTAAAAGTGAACATAGGTCTTTTTTAAAAAAAATACAAATAATATTTTATATTCCTAAGTGAAAAGAAATTACTGTGGAAGAACAGCCATTTAGAGTAACATTTCTCATGTCAATGAGAAATGTATCAAAGGTGTGACATAAACATTGTATGTCTTGTATCAAAGGTGTGACATAAACATTGTCATACCAATGAATCTATGTTTTTGTGTATGGGTTGACAATTAGCAGAGTCAGCCACCTGGTTTGTAAGTAAAGTTTTATTGGAACACACACATTCATTTACGTATTGTCTATAACTGCTGTTTTGCAACAATGGCAGAGTTGAATAGTTGGAGTGGAGACAGTGTGACTTGTAAAACCTGAAATACTTATTATCTGGCCCGTTTACTGACCCCATTTTAGCGTATGTATTTTCAGAACATCTTTAGTAGCTTTCTTTATTTCTTTGGCTCTCAGAAAACTGACCTCATATGCCTTTGTCATTTCAGATGATCACTTTTAGAATTTTTATCTTTATTTTTTATTTTCTTTTAGATATGAGGTCTTGTTCTGTCACTCAGGCTGGAGTGCAGTGGCACAACCACAGCTCACTACAGCCTCGAACTCCTGGGCTCAAGGGATCCTCTTGCCTCAGCCTCCTGAGTAGCCAGGACTACAGGCATGTGCCACCAGGCTGGGCCAATTTTTTTTTTTTTGTAGTGACAGGGTCTCACTATGTTGCCTAGGCTGGTCTTAAACTCCTGGCCTCAAGTGACCTCCTGCCTTAACCACTTTTAGATAAAATAGTTTTCATAAATACTAGATTGAAGGACATACTTTATAGATAGACATTGAAATTTGATATTGTGAGGTTTTACTCATTCTTACCTTTTGTGTTGAATGCTTCGTTTTAGCTCTTGGTGAGTACATAGATGTTTTGTGAGAAGTCTTTTGAGTTCATGTTTTATTGAATTATGGCTAACAAGAACCCAGTTTATAGAGTTATGGATAGTGCTCTGCTCCTTCTTTGTAAATGTTAACTAAATGTAATAATCAAGATTATACAAATATATAATATATATATATATTAAGGTTAATGTTTTAAAATTAGGGCAAGGAAGGACAAGCCAGCATGTGTAGCTTCATTGGACCATTTCATTGTTTTCCAGAGAGGTTATGAGAGTGTCTTGGTCCTTGCCAAGCTTACATGTTGGGCATGGAGAGGAATGGGAAATAGATCAGAGTTATGAGAAAGTATGGGGCCCGTTCAAGAAGGTATTGGAGCTGACAGGTTCTGTTGAACGCTAATTTAAAATCTGTTAGTCACATGGCTGGCACTGACCCCTGGTGATGATGTATTTTCATTTCTATACAAAATATTCTCTAAAGAAGGCTTTTTTGCCAGCACGGGCAACATAGATCTCGCCTCTACAAATTTTTTTTTTTAGTTAGCTGTGCCTGGTGGCATGTGCCTGTAGTCCCAGCTACTTGGAAGGCTGAGGTAGGAAGATCACTTGAGCCCAGTTGCACTCCAGCCTGGGTAACAAAGCGAGATCCTGTGTCAAAAAAAAAAAAAAAAAAAAAAACCACGACTTTTCTTTTCAATATTAAATATGATCAAAAGAGTGAAGGTATATTTGCGAATGGGGAGGAGTCACATGGGGTCATAGGGTAGAGAATTAGCATGAAGAGAATAGCATGCATCAATGTGGTATTTAGCTCCAATGGAGTTTTGTTTTGTTCCGTAAAATTGCTGAGAGTTTTTCTTAGTCTGTCAGTACAAAAACATTAAAGGCTATTGTTTGTTTATAAGGAAGTCTGAGCAACTTATAGTTTATGTGTACAGATACATAGCATTTTTTTTTTCCTGAAGGTGAACCATAGTACACTGTGCATTTAAAGTTTGCACATTAAAAAAAAAATCTTGAGGCAGTCTGGCCAAGCATCTGACACAGTATGCCATATAGGATGATTTGCTTTGAGCATGTAAAGATTTCCCAGCTGCAACTAGCCAGTAATAAAGCCGTTAGAGACTTGTTTTGTGTGTATGTAGACATACACACACAAATGAGATTCTAAAAAGTATTCCACAGAAAAGAATTAGTGGCATTTAAATAAATGGCTCTGAGGATATGGCTGAATACCAAAGAGTCTCATCGTTTCTTTGACGTAAAGTTTTAAAACAGTAATGTATAGAAATACTGATACTAAGCGAACATACTAATACTGATTTAGCAAATATTGCCAAAACTTCAGCTTTTGATTTCATGATGAATTAAACCGTTTTTGAATTTCTCTCGGGATTACCTTCCTTCACATTCCTTTGTGTACAGGACTTTCAGAAATGGGGACCTGATAAAGGAACTGACAACAAGCCCATAATTATTCATTCCATTCTGGTTACATGTCTATAATTTCACTTTAGAAATAGCAATAGTAAATACATGGAACTTTAATGGCAGTTACATATTTGATTTGATAGACTCCAGGTTATTATTGTTGGACCAGGGTCTCTAACTACTGCCTTTGTGTCCAAAGTAGAGGACAGTTCAGTTCCACAGAATTGAATTTATTAGGAAAATCAGAGTGTGAGTTTAGGTGGTAATACTATTTGAACATTGCCAGTCACTCCAATTCCAATTTCTACCCCACAGATAGTCTTCTTAGACCTCAACTCATGTGTCACAGGGCTAGTGATAACTAATAAAGATAAGTTTGGTATTCTACTCCCTAAGTGTATCATATGTCTTACAATGGAATGAAAACACATATATACATTTTTGGAGACAGTGTCTTCTTCTGTCGCCCAAGCTGTAGTGCAGCAGTGGCATGATTTTATCACTGTGGCCTCAAACGCCTAGGCTCAAACAACGCTCCTGCCGCAGCCTCCTGAGTAGCTGGAACCACAGGCATGTGTCACTATGGCTGGCTAACTATAAAAATCTTTTTTTTTTTGTAGAAAACTGGGTCTTACTGTGTTATCCAGGCTGGTTTCAAACTCCTGGCCCCCTCAAAGTGCTGAGAGTACAGGCATGAGCCACCATGCCAGGCCCCATTATCTTTATTTAATACAGATACTGGGGGAATCTTTGTATAAAATGGGATGGGCGGCCCATGTCTACTTCTTTTCTTCCCTGACATCTCTTACTTGGGGGGTCGCCTACTAATTCATTTTTTTGTTCTAGATCAGACTTAAACAGCTGACACTTCACTTGTTGCATTGTATAGCTCAGATGAGACTAGAATGTTTAACCAGACATCTCAATTTGGGAGGTCTTTGTAGGAATTGCAGTCCCTTCATAGATTTCTTAAAATTATATGTGAAACTATGTGTAAATGTACATTTTTAGAGTAGATTACCTGACTTTGATTAGATTTTCAAAGGGGGGTTCATGACCTGTAAAGATTATAAGAAATACTGTCCTAGAATCTCATTCAAGATACATTTCTCGGGTACCTTCTCTCTGTGAGGCACTAGTTGGTTGCTGGTGCTACAAAAATAAGTCTTGATCTCTTTTCAGAATTTTGGCCCCATGTTTGTGGAGGAAATGGGTCCAGAAACAGCTAACTACAGAACAAGCAAGGAACAGTCCATAGGGTGCCGTGGAAGGATCTTACTGGCTTGAGGCTCAGCAAAGACTTTCTGGCATTAGGCTAGACTCCTGGGGTAACCTTGAGGCAAGATTTCCCTGAGGATAGAGGGATGATCAAAGAGAAAAAAGCTTTGAGAGTAGTAGGTGTCTAAAAATAATAAACTGAATAGCATGTAGCCGTTCTTTGGTGGTGGAGCATATGGTAGATGGGTCTGCTGCTCCATGTCTGGAGCCAGAAGAAAGCCCCTGAGAGCCAGATGCTGAGTCTGTCTGCCTGCCACTGCAGCCCCTGTTCCAGACTGAGATCCTCCCTCTTCTCTTGGTGGGTTGCACTGGGGAGATATCAGAAACTTCAATTTCCATTTGAGGGAGAGAAGATTGAAACAAAATCGTAAAACCATGCTTCATTATAAAACTCAAACAGTTGGTTTCAATTTTTCAATATTATAAAACATCAACCCAATTAGTTAGTTAAAAGATGCTTGTTTTTGTTTTCCATTGTGATAAGCAAACCTCATAAGGTTAATCAGAGTTTTAGCTGTTAATAGCTTTGGGATTTTCCCCCCTCTTAGTGCACATTTTTATGAGTTTTGGCAGGTGCTCATAGTCATGTAACTGCCACCACAATCAATATACAGAACTTTTCCATCATCTCCAACCTTTTTCTTGTGCCCCTTTGAAATGGGCTTCTTTATAGATTTTCCCTTAAACATGCAAGCTAAGCAGATCTTGCCTTTTTCTTCATTTATACATCCAAAAAAGAGGTCAGCCTTGCCTCCTCACTGTTTTATGTCATCTTGTCTTTTGTCTAACACACCCATACCAGCCCTTTAACCTTTTATAGAACTTTGTTTTTAATAAAGCCTCTGGCCTTTCCCCATTCCCACCCATTTCTCTGGAGCTGTTCCAACAATGTGAATTACATAATTAAACTACCACTGTAGGCCGGGCACTGTGGCAGATGCCTGTAGTCCTAGCACTTTGGGAGGCCAAGGCAGGTGTATCAGCTGAGGTCAGGAGTTTGAGACCAGCCTAGACAACATGGAGAAACCCCATCTCTACTAAAAATACAAAAAATTAGCCGGGTGTGGTGGCAGGTGCCTATAATCCCAGCTACTCAGGAGGCTGAAGCAGGAGAATCACTTGAACCTGGGGGGCAAAGTTTGCAGTGAACCAAGATTGCCTCACTTCACTCCAGTCTGGGTGAAAGAGCGAAACTCTGCCTCAAATAAAAAAAACAACTATCATTGTATTTTACACTGCTTTAATCACAGGCTATTCAATACCTCAGAGTTTAAGGCTAGTATACAGCATAAGCAGGATGATGTAAGAGGCTGTGGGGTTTTTTTTTTTTTGGCATTTAGGATTATTAGTTATTCTGAAACTTCTTTTGCCCACAGGTAGGCTAATAAGAAGGGAGATACAAGATGATTTTAGTAAAGAGCTAGTCCTTTACTAAGGACTTTACTGGAACAGATTGTGTCGTAAGCAGGTTCGTGTTTGGAACTCCATTTCTGTTAGCATTCCTTTCCAGCTCCCTGAGTCATCTACCTTTGTCCTTTCTAATCCATACTAAAGTGGAATGTTCTTTTAAAACTATCTTCTTAGCTGATAAGGATATGGGTCAGATGTTCCACAAGGCTGACTAATTTTATGACTTCAGCTGATTTCTACAAAAAGGTGATGAATATACATATCTGTTTGTAGTGTTAGAATTTTTTTAAACCATCTGTATATCACTTTTACCTTTTACACTTAGAAAATACTCAGAAGTCTTTGAACTTCTTAAAATGTCTAAATTTATGTATTTATTTTTTTTGAGACGGAGTCTCGCTCTGTCTCCCAGGCTGGAGTGTGGTGGCGCAATCTCAGCTCACCGCAAGCTCCGCCTCCTGGGTTCACGCCATTCTCCTGAGTCAGCCTCCCAAGTAGCTGGAACTACAGACGCCCGCCACCATGCCTGGCTAAGTTTTTGTTTTTTAGTAGAGACGGGGTTTCACTGTGTTTGCCAGGATGGTCTCAATCTCCTGACCTCGTGATCCACCCGCCCCGGCCTCCCAAAGAGCTGGGATTACGGGCATGAGTTACCACACCTGGCCACTTCTTAAAATTTCTATAAAAATTCTAGATTATAATTGGTACCTTTTCTTCATAGGTACTATCTACTTTGTAGGATTGTTTGCCATCTGTAACCACAGTGTTTTACTTATTTCTTTTTTTTTCATCTGAGTTTTCTGCCAATTCTTTTATTGTCATCTCTTCTCTAGTTTTCCAGGTTTAAAGTGCACAGTTGGGAGCATTATAGTTTTATATCTCTTTAGCATTTTAGAAATTCCTACAATTTTTATTGAAAGGGCAGTAGTTACAGGAGTTTGAGAGGCAAGTACATCAAGAGGAAGAAATAAAATGCTATAAGTAGGTTAACACATGAGCATTGAATAAGTGAGAAGCAACTTACAATATGTGTTTTAAAATTAACTTTTAATTTTAGAATAGTTTGATTTACAAAAGTTGCAAAGATACACTATTTTTAACTAGAAACATTATAAAGCTATCCAAGCTAATTTGTTACCTGTATCTCATTTTTAAAATTCCCACTGAGTCAAACAAAGCACAAGGTAATTACTAAGAGTACTGATGGAATTTTTCTTTCAAGGTCAAAAGTGAAAATATATAAAAGATAGCTGAGAAGAAACATGGATGTACAAGGAGAATACCTATGACTGGACTAAATACGGAAAGAAGTAGAAGTGGGCCATTAAATACAGATTTCTATTTATAGACAGGCTTGTTTAAGACAGGTGTCTTCATTGTACATATAGTCCTAATGCCAAAAGCAGATTGAAAAATATTCTCTTATTTCAAAAGAACATGAAACACCATTTCAAAGAGTTTTGGTTTTAATGAAGCAAAGCTTTAAGCATTTTCCTTTTAAAACTTTGTAAAAGTTATGTATGCAAAGCTCTATATCCTGTAGTTAATGATTATTGCTAATGTTTGGGTACTCATATGTCAGGCATTGTGCTGAATCCTTTATGTTTGTGATTTCATTTAATATTCATAACAGACCTGGAAGATAGGTACTATTATGTCATTTTACAAAAGAGGAAACTGAAGTTCAGAGTAAGTTGCCTAAGAGAAGGGGCCCTGATGAACCAGGTACATAGGCCCCAAGACCTGGTTCTTTGGTATCCCGTAGTAACAATAAGGAGTACATCCCTTTCTTTATCTCTAGTGCACAGAATGTGGCATACTTTATGTGCTTATCAACAACAGTATTAATAACAATAGCAACAAACATTTATTCAGCACTAATGTGCTAAGCATTGTTCTCAACTCTTCTACATGTATTTCTTACATGTTACTCAGATGACTCTAGGAGCTCACTATTATCCTTTTTTCATAATGGAAGACACAGTGGAGGCTGAGAGGGATTGAGTTATCCACACAAGTTTCCTTAGCTAATAAGGCAGAATTTAGGTCCAGGTCTACCTCAGCCCACATTCCTAATCACTGTGATGTATTGTAGAACACTCACCAGTTGCCATCGATGTTCGAAAGAAACTTGAAAGTCTTTAAAGTATGGCCTTTCCATCAGTTCTCCGTCTTTCCTTGAGTAGAGTAGAGCAGGTTCCATTCCTTCCTTTAGAGCCTGAAATACCCTCACTTCTCTTTGAAGTTCTTCCCGTGATACATTTAACAAATATTTATTGAATAGCTACTGTGTGATAGGCATTGGGCACTGAGATACAAGCGAACAAGATAGTCAAGGGCCTAATACTCATAGAGCTCTATATTAGTGGGAGAGATAAAACATAAATTCATAAATAAATAAAATAATTTAGAAGACTAATTTCCCATCACTGCTCTTCTGGCCCAGTCTTACCCCTAACAGTCACATCTCCCTGTCTGAAGTCCTTTTTTCTGGTTTAGCTGGGGCTACAGGCATGTGTCAGCATGCCCATCTAATTTTCCAAGTTTTTGTAGTCACTATGTGAGGCTATCGAAGTCTCCTTTATTCATTACGTATATTCTACAAACCTATCAAATACCCACTATTTTAATTATTGGAAATGCAAAAATAAAGACAGTCACTCCCCTTAAAGAACTTAAAATTTTGTATAACACAGTGTTTCCCAAATTTTCCCGTGTTACTTACATAGAAAATGAGTAGGGTAAAGAGACCGTTTAGTTGGGAAGGAGACTGTGACTGCCTCCAGCCCTGCCCAGCTGCCTAGAGGGCTGAAGGAATCAATAACACAGGCATGCAATAGCAAGCCAGTTCTGAATTTTTGGTTTAGTGAGATGTTTGTACAAAAATATGTTTATTGTGCAACTGGGCAATAGCTATGAATGTGGTTTAGGAGATATTTCACTAACTGGCTTCTACCTACAAAGAATAACTGGTGTTCTCCATTCTCAGAATGCTTGGGTCTACTTTTTTTTTTTTTTTAAAGAGGCAGGGTCTCACTCTGTTGCCCAGGCTAAAGTGCAGTGGTGTGACCATAGCTCACTGTTACCTTGAACTTGTAGGCTCAAGGGATCCTCCTGCCTCCGCCTCTTGAGTAGCTGGGGCTACAGGCATGTGTCAGCATGCCCATCTAATTTTCCAAGTTTTTGTAGAGACAAGCTCTCACTATGTTACCCAGGCTGGTAACTCCTGGGCTCAAGCGATTCTCCTGCCTAGGTCTCCCAAAGTGCTGGGATTATAGGTGTGAGTGACCTCACCTGGCCTTGGGTCTACTTTTTATTATGCGTATGTTCTCCCACCAAAGTGAGTGGCTTGCTCACCAAAGTTAATTGTGCTTGTTCTCAAATGTGTTCATGCTAGTTATCTTGGTTATAATGACATAATATAATTAAATTTTATATAAACTAGTGAAATGGGTTTTAAAAAACTCTTACTATGAAAACTGAGTTGAATGCTTTGGGAAACTTGGATAAAGATGAATAGCAAAAAAAAAAAAACATGTTGAGTAGGTGTGACAACTATGAAAGACTGGGAAAATTGCATAAATCTAGAATGATTCTTCTGCATGCAAATTGTTTCACAAATGTCTAAGCTCTTGGTCCACTTGGAAGAAACTGAAACTGAAAATCGCAGAATGTATATTATTGATGTGGCTTATATAAGAAATATGACACAGCTCTGGTCAACAGATTCGTGCTATAACTAAGCAAAAGACCTTGGTGAATGAGTGTAGGCTTATTTGTAAAGAGTTAAAATAGTTAATATATCTAAAACTTTTTCATGATTCTATGCTTGCACTTATTTTTAAAATTAACTGACTACTTGTTCAGATGTTTTAAATAATTAAATAAGTGAGTTTCTGGTATATGTGCTCAGTGTAGCAGGAGAAGGAGCAGCTGGTGAGTTGGTGAAGTCCTAATCAAGTTAAGAATAAGAGGTAATGTTAGAGCCGAGACTTGAAGTATGAGTAAAAGTTTGCCCAAAAAATCAGGGGTAGATAACTCCAGGTTGAAGAGAATGTGGTATGCAAAGGCCCACAGGCATGAGAGAACAGAAGGTGCTCTAAGAACTGTAATTTTTATAGTACTCCTAGAGAATAAGAATGCAAATAGGTGGGAAATGAAGGTAGGCAAGGTAAGTAGGGGCCACTCCGCAAGCTCATTGTCAATTGGGGGATCATTGTGGCTGAAATAAGAAGATGCTGGAAAACACAGGGGATGGAAGGTCGGTCCTGTGCCTTATAGCAGGCTAAGCGAAATGTATTTTTTAGGAAGCAAATAGGGAGTAGCTGTGCTTTAAATTCCTCAATCTGAAACCCCAAATTACATAGGAAATACAGATTTCTCATGGTTCTTGGTCACTGTTATTGAAGTGGCTACTTTGAAATTTCCCTGGTTTTTTATTTTTTTATTTTTAACACCCTTTATCAGGGATAGCTGACCTTGTAGTTTAATTTCTGTTTATTTATGATGTTTATTGTGTGAATTTTTATAGTTTTAAAATCCCTAATTTTATGATAGAGAACTATAATCTTAACCAAGTGCACAGTGAACAGGTATCTGAGAAATTACTTCAAGCTCTATGTAAATCACTAAAAAATCCTACTATTACAAAGACCACCTACGTATACATTTTGAATTCATTCTGCCTTCAGTGTATTTAACACTTTTTTTCAATTTGTTAGTAATGGCAGTGAGATAAAAAAACAGGCTTAAGAGATTTGTCCTAGCCTCATTGCTCCTTAGCCATGTAACACTGGGCAAGTTATTTAACTGCTTTAAGTTTGGTTTCCTGACTCATAAAAATTAGAAATAATCAAAGAACCTACTTCATAGGATTTTAGTGAGGATTATTGATAAAATTCATAAAAGCATTTGCTGTGTGCCAGGCATTCTGGCAAAGGCTCCACCATAGCAAAGATTGCTATCGTTACACATTCAACAAATATTTATGAAGTGCCTCCTATATGTCAGGTATTATGCTGGGCATAGTAAAAACAATGGAATTAAGAGTCTAGATTGTGCTTCTTTTTAAAATTCTATAACTTTCATATTTATTCTTCACCTTTGGTTTTAAATATATGTTTATATATTTGTTATCAGTGTACTTAATTTGATGTACATTTCATTTATGATTCATGAATAATTTAATACTTTGTTTTTATTTTTAGCAAAATATTCTATAAAGTAGAAGAACCATATTTACATTCTTATAATTTTCTTTATCAAACATGTTAGTCTGCAGTTTTCATTGTATTAAATAACCTCATCTATCCTAACAAATTTTTGTTATTGCAAAGATATGCTTTAGCTAATTCTTTAACCTTCAGGATTGCAGGAGGCCTCTACTCTGTCAGGTTGATGAGACTAAACAACATTATGAACATGCTTAGGTGAGTATTTTGTTTGATGAGTTTTATTGAAGGATATCTAGATTCACATACTGCAAGCGCTAGGTTATATGTAGAATTACCTTTAACCAGCAACTTCAACCATGTTTATAGGTTCTGTGTCTACCAAACTCAAGATAAATGTAAGAGGCCTTGTCTTAGAGGACTGTTGTAGCTATTAAAATAATTAAGTACCTGTTTTCATATTGTGTGGAGGTGGAGATGTTTAAAGAATTGGTGTGTGTTCATTATGTGGTGTTTAGTGGGCCGAGGAGGCTTTGCACAGTGTCCTTGGCATTAAGTTGTCAAAGTTTAGGTGAAATTTTAGGAAGGATGGTTAATGGCCATCATAGGATCAGTTCTTTGATCATCTATCATTAAGCATGGCAAAACCTTGGAAATGAAATGTCTTTTCTTAATTTCTTGATGGTGGAAAATAAGACAATGGATTCAGTTAATCACTTGAAGGAAATATTGTAGTTGATGGTAGTGTGAGCGTATCAGCGTGTGTTACTTCTTGGGATTCTTTTATAGTTGGGTAGGTTGGTTCCGATTTTTTGCTATTATAAAAACCGTGTAATAAATGTAAAACTTTACATTTCTGAATTTTCTAAGAATAAATGTTCAGAAATGGTGTTTTCTTCAGACGATATGAACTTTTGAAGGTTTTGTTATGTATTTCGAATTGCTTTCCAAAAAGAGTATATCAGGCTGGGCGCACTGGCTCACACCTGTAATCCCAGCACTTTGGGAAGCTGAGGTGGGCAGATCACCTGAGGTCAGGAGTTCGAGACTAGCCAACATGGTGGAACCCCATCTTTACTAAAAATAGAAAAATTAGCCGGGTGTGGTGGCATGTGCCTGTAATCCCAGCTGCTTGGGAGGCTGAGGCAGGAGAATCACTTGAACCTGAGAGGCAATGAGCTGAGATCGTGCCATTGCACTGTAGCCTGGGCAACAAGAGTGAAACTCCGTCTCAAAAAAAAAAGAGTATATCAATTTGCACTCCCATTCATATTAATTTGTTGGTCTAACAGCTATTTTTTGAGCACCAACTGTATGTATATTAGTAGAGAACCATAATGATAAAACCCTCCACTCATCTAGTTTCTAGTTTACAATCTAGTAAAGAAGTGGACAATGAAAAATATGTAATGTGATTTCAAGTAGTGATAAGTGAAATAAAGAAAAAGAAAGATAAAGGAACAGAGAATGAAGGGGTAGAGGTAATATTTTAGATAGGCTGGGTAGAGAAGTTCTCTCTAAGTTGACGTTTGAGTAGAGACCTACAGTCTGTTTTATTGCCAATCTCACTGTATTTATTAAAGCATTTAATATTATCACTTTAAAACATATTTGCCAGTTGAGATGAAAATATTTTAAATTTCTAAATTTTCTTTAGATTTTTATTTATTAGCAAGTTGATCATTTTTCCATTGGCTGTTGTATTAACTGCTGTTTGACACATTTAATACAGAACTAACCTTTTATTTGTAGTAATCGGTCATTGGATTTTGAATTGCTCTGATGCTTTAATATAACAAAAAGGCACACTATTCAAGTTTGGCTTCCTAGAGAATACAGTGCAAAATTTAGACTGAAAATAAGTGAGTTTTATAATTCTGGCTCCCAAATATATAGTTTTTGCTTAGAATTTTACTAAGGCTGACTTCAGTAACTGCTGAAGTAGCAGATTATATTGAAGGATATTGAGCATGAATGATTGGGTTAGTACTGGTGTATGTAGTTGTTTGGAGGACAGTGTTGGTGCCAAGATTTCTAACTAGCTCTTTGAAAAGACCTGTTTACTTACATGTAAAAATGTTACAAATTTTTGCCTTTGGACTGTGAGGGTTATGAATATGTCAACTGATTCAATCCACCACTGGAAAAATTACCTTCACATTTTCCTTTCCATAGGTTAGTAACGTTCATTTTAGAATAATTAAAATTACTATTTATTTTTATTTTTTATTATACTTTAAGTTCTAGGGTACATGTGCATAACGTACAGGTTTGTTACATATGTATACTTATGCCATGTTGGTGTGCTGCACCCACCAACTCGTCAGCACCCACCAATTCATCATTTATATCATGTATAACTCCCCAATGCAATCCCTCCCTCCTCCCCCCTCCCCATGATAGGCCCCAGTG
>NW_016816502.1:114079-152640 GCF_001698545.2 Rhinopithecus bieti | reverse complement strand
AGTTAGCTCTTCCTGTTGAATTGATCCCTTTACCATTATGTAATGGCCTTCTTTGTCTCTTTTGATCTTTGATGGTTTAAAGTCTGTTTTATCAGAGACTAGGATTGCAACCCCTGCTTTTTTTTGTTCTCCATTTGCTTGGTAGATCTTCCTCCATCCCTTTATTTTGAGCCTATGTATGTCTCTGCATGTGAGATGGGTCTCCTGAATACAGCAGACTGATGGGTCTTGACTCTTTATCCAGTTTGCCAGTCTGTGTCTTTTAATTGGAGCATTTAGTCCATTTACATTTAAGGTTAATATTGTTATGTGTGAACTTGATCCTGTCATTATGGTATTAACTGGTTATTTTTCTCGTTCGTTGACTTGCTCTTGCTCTGTTGCCCAGGCTGGAGTGCAATGGCGCGATCTCGGCTCACTGCAAGCTCCGCCTCCCGAGTTCACGCCATTCTCCTGCCTTAGCCTCCCGAGTAGCTGGGAGTACAGGCGCCTGCCACTACACCCAGCTAATTTTTTGTATTTTTAGTAGAGACGGGGTTTCACCGTGTTAGCAGGATGGTCTCGATCTCCTGACCTCATGATCCACCTGCCTTGGCCTCCCAAAGTGCTGGGGTTACAGGTGTTAGCCACCACGCATGGCCCTAAAATTAATTTTTAAAAACCCCAAATATATGGGAGTTAATAGCTGGGAAAATAAAAATATGTACTTGATTTGATAATTTGCTTATAAATTATAAGTGGTAGAAGACAAAAATCTTTCTTAGGAAATTTACTTTTCCAGGCTTGTAATATGTGATTGTTCATTCTATTTGTTTATTACAGAGGGATTGCTTTGTAATTCCTGTACTAGTTTTGTGACCTATAAAATTTCTTATGCAAAGCAAAGTTTTCTATTTAGGTTTTCTTTCATCAAACTTGTATATAATATCTGTTGATCCAGTATTTTATTTTTTGAATTAAAGTAGTAGGTGGTTGTAATCTGGTTTCTAATCAGTGATCAAACCACTTTTGTTTTAAACTAAAGATTTAAAAGTAGGACAAGGAATAATTTTCAGATAACAGATTTCATTAATTAATAGCTGTTTGTTTCATTCATTTATTCACTTATTCACAAATGTTTGAGTGCTGCCAACACTGGGGAGCTAACCCATTAGTTAAAGGTGATGAATATGGGGGGAGTATCAAGTGGCAGTTACTACCCTTATGGAGTTTAAGGTCGTATAACAGAGTCAGAGAACTTAGCAGACAGTTTGGAGACTGTAAGAATTGCTGTGATAGGAGGCGGTAGTGCCTGAAGCCAGGAGCTGCACCAGATTCACTACTAGGGATGAGGGTCACAAATGGCTTCTAAAGAAGTGATACTTTTGCCTTTTGGTCCTTGATGGGGCATGCATGTGTGACTGCACATACACACTTACACAAAATATTTTTTAATTAAATTTTAAATTGTAAGATACATATAACATAAAATTTACTATCTTAATTATTTTAAAATGTATCCTTCAGTGTTAAGTATATTTGTATTATTTTGCAACCAATCTTCAGAACTTTTTCATCTTGTGAAACTGCGACTCTGAAGCATTAAAGAATGAACAGTTCCCCATTCCCTTCTACTCCCCCTCCCCTAATCCCCTGGCAAGTGCCATTCTGGTTTCTGTCTCTATGAATTTGATTACTTTAGATGACTCACAAGTGGACAAAAGCCTTTTTTTTTTCCTCCTTGCTTTTACCGCCCAGGCTAAAGTGCAGTGGCGCCATCTCGGCTCACTGTAACCTCCGCCTCCCGGGTTCAAGCAGTTTTCCTGCCTCAGCCTCCTGAGTAGCTGGGATTACAGGCGGCTGCCACCATGCCCGGCTAATTTTTGTACTTTTAGTAGAGACAGGTTTTCGCTATGTTGGCCAGGCTGGTCTTGAACTCCTGACCTTAGGTGATCCGCCCACCTTCGCCTCCCAATGTGCTGGGATTACAGGCGTGAGCCACTGTGCACAGCCACAAAAACCTTTTTAAATCTCAAGTTTTCTTTCTGTTGTTTTGAAAATTGCCTGATTTCTGTTACCAATTACATATTACTGGTTTTGCTCTCCTGGGGAAATCTGAGAACATACAAAAGCCCTAGGGGGTTGTTTATATGGCAGTGTTCTTGCCAGGGGAAGCATGAAGCCAACATATAGCCTTAGAGAGACCCTCTTTTCTCTGGCCATCCTGAGACATCTCAGGCAGTATGGTGCTATTTTAGGAGAAGCAGCATGGTTTGAAAAGGGAGAAATACTATCAAAACTTGGGTTTTTCCCAGAAGACTTTCTTAAACCAGGGGTTGGCAAACCTTTTCTGTAAGGGGCAGATAGTAAATATTTTAGGTTTTATAGGCCATACAATCTGGGGATGATTACTCAATTCAGCCATAGTAGCATGAAAATAGCCGTAGACTCTATGTAAACTATGTTCCAATAAAACTTTATGAAAACAAGTGGCAGCTCTCACAGACCCATAGTTCGTTGACCTCTGTCTTAATATCCTCAGGCTACACATGACTGGAGAGAAACTTTGGCTGAAGCCCATGTCTGGGAGATCATTCAGCTAGTTCATGACTTGAAACCTAGAAATTCAATACGGTATTTCATCAAATTTGGGCCATTGTTTTTAAGTTACACCTTTTATGTACCACTAAAAAAGAAAATAAATCAACCAACTAATTGTAAGAACCTGTTGGTTATATGGTGGATCCTGTTTTCAGAAATGTTAAAATGTTGGGTAGGGGTGAAGGGAGTGTGTCTCAATCAGTGAAGCAATAATAATACCAGCCAACATTTGCGTACTTACTGTGGGGCCAGGCACTTTGCTAATCACTTTATATGCATTATCTCATTTATCTTCATAGCAAATTAATGAAGTAAATGAAAAAGACTTAGAGTGGTTAAATAATTTGCCAGAATAAGTGGTGGATTCTAAGAAACCCAGGTAGCCTGGCATTAAAGCCTGTGTTCTCTCTCAGTTACTATACTTTAATGCCTCATTCAATTTTAAAGGAGGCTTTTTGTCAAATGATATAATTCATGTTGGAATTGATGTAGTTTATTGAATCGGGTCATGGAGGAAACAGCAACTACATAATTTCCCTTCACCATGTCCTTGCAATTTCAGACATTTCTCAGTACAGCCAGCTATTGTGTGCCAGTGCCCTCAAAAAAAAAAAAAAAAAAAAAAAAAAAAAAAAAAAGATTTACGAACCTCTTTTTCGTAAATCTGGACAAGGTGTTGATGCTCTGTATGCCAGTAGAGTGTCTATGATGCTAGCCAGCACTTCTGGTCCTGCTGCAGAGGAGAGTGAGCTCCACATATTACTGCAATTTCACCTTCTGCATCTGTGAGCCTTACATCCAGGATGGTGCAATCCTGCATGAATGATGCAGACTTCTGCAAAGATGACCCTATTGACTTTCAAAGAAATAGGACACACATGAATCACTCAGTTCTCAGAGTCTTAGAGAATTCTGGTGTTTGTAGCACAGGCTGCATACAACTAACAGAACAAAAGTTGTGGGAACTTGCTTTTGAGCGCATTAGGGTTTTCGGCACTTGTGACCATCAAAAAGAAAAGTCAAAATGAAATGGCAGTTAAAGATGGTATGCATGTAATAATCTCAAACCACATCACAGCATCAACTTCTTATTCAAGCCAAACAGAAGCCTTCTCATTGAAACTTAGTTTGGAGAGAGGTAAAGTTTATTTTTTACTCTATTTGCACATTAATTTTCACTGGGAAATAAATGACTTCTCTTACTAAGATTAATTTTATATTCTGTGAATGAAATTTCCAATGTAGTGAAGTAAATTGTAAGCAAACATTTTATTTTTTGGGGGGTGGTGAACTAGTCTGAAAGAGGGTCCATTTTTTTATCTTCACAAGTACCTGTTGACTCATAAAACCTGTAAATTGCCAGTCTTAGCTGAGATGTGGAGGAGAAAGATAAAGTAGTTGGTGAAGTTGTGTGAGGGGAAAAAGTGCAAGGCCTTACAAGCAAGAGATGTGGTATGTTAGAGAACCCAGTGCTCCATGTTCCTGGAGCAGCATGTTAGGGGTAGTAGGAGAAGAAAGAGTGGAAGGTAAAAAAGGTCAAATCATTAAGGACCTTGCAAACTCTGTCTTCTAGTTAGGATTAGATTCAGCTACATAGAATAGAGAAACCCAGAATAATACAATAGATCTGGAGAGAGGCAATCCACAGTTGGTAGGACAATTATGTGGTCATCAGAAACTTGGGCTTCTCTGTCTGGCTGCTCTGCCATCCTTAGAGTATCTCCTCTTGGTCCAGATGGCCACCAGAATGAACACTATTCATCATGCCTCTAGTCCAAACAGCAGGAAGAAGGAAGATGGCACAGACCCTGCCCTTTCACAGAGACTTCCTGAAAATCTTTTAATTCACTTCTAGTTAATTATGTTGACCAGAACTTTGGCACAAATAGCTGCAAGGGAGACTGGAAATTGAGTCTTTTATTTTGGATGGCAGTGTGCCCAGCTGAAAGTCAGGGTTCTAAAGTGAAAGGGAAAAAAATGATGTTGGGGTAGGCAGCTAATAATCTCTGCCATGCCGTACCAGTGCTTTATTTTGTGAATGATGCAATAAGGGAAACATGCCAAATTCTTTTTTTAAAAGATTGCCACTTGAGAGATGGAGGGTGGGTTGGAAAGAAGTAAAGGATCATAGAGACCACTGTAGTAACACAGGTCATGAGACTGACAGGACTTGGTCATTGATCACATATGAGCAGGCTTCTGTCTTTGCAGCCGAGTATGTTATGTTGCCATAGAGACAGGAGTAATTGAAGCTGATTGTGTAGTAGAGGAGGTCTACTTAGAATGAGATTTTCAAGGAGCAGGCAGAAAGAGGAGGAAAATAGAGTATGGTGTTTCATAGGTCAAGGGGAATAGAGCACTTCAAGGTTTAGAGAGTGGTCTGTTGTGTCACATGTATCTGCGAGTGCAGATAAGAAGTACTGATGTTATTGATAGGATTTAGCAGCTTAGCAAAGTGAGAGGTGTTTGGGTCATGGGAACGGATCCCTCATGCATGGCTTGGTGCTGTCCTTGTGGTGATGAATGAGTTCTCCATTAGTTATAGTAAGAGCTGATTGTTTAAAAAAAAAAAAAAAGCCTGGCATCTCCCTCCCTTTTCTCTTGCTTCCCACCATGTGATCTCTACAAACCAGCTCCCCTCTGCTTTCCACTATGAGTGGAAGATTCTGGAGGTGCGCACCAGAAGCAGATGCTGACTGACACCAGGCTTCTTTCTTGTACAGCTTGCAGAACTGTGCACCAAATAAACCTCTTTTTTTTATAAACCACCCAGCCTCAGGGATTCCTTTATGGCAACACAACCGGACAAAAACAATATTCTAGGTATGACTTTTCTGTTATAAAGTAAATTTGTAGGATCTTGCAAATGATCTAGATTTTGATTATTACCTTTAGAAATGTGAAATAGTACATGAAAGTGACTAGCACAGAATTTGGCACACAAACCCTGTGCAGTAAGGGTTTAGTGAATAAGCCAGTGTTCTTGGAACATTTTCTGTACATATGGAGTGGCATTCCTAATTTGTTAACTGTTTACACAGCTCATTTCCCTTCAAGCAAACTTGCTTTTGTTGAAAAAAAATTCTTTCAGATTGCAATAATCATACCCTTGTGAAGCATACAGGGCAGGTACTGTTAGCTTGCTTTGGGTGTTTGGCAGTGTCTCCAGAAATAGCACAAATATGCTACCAAGAACTGGGTTATCCTGTTACTAATGGGAACAGTGTGTCTATGACTGTGTGATGAATTTGGCTTTTCTTCTAACTGGAAACTAAGTTGTGAACAAACTTGGCAAGGTACAGATCATGGTAGATAGTTTTAAAAGATCTTTTAAAATTCTCATTCCACTTTCTGCAGAAAAACTACATTGACATCCTAGAGGGCTGAATGTCGTTGAGAGCATGTTCTTCAGTAGATTGCCAATTACTTTCTTTCACTTATTCCCCAGAGGATGTTAGCTATTTGGCCAATTCTTTTCCACCAGTGAGAGGAGAACATGAGTGGCCTGGCCTCCTCTGGACCTTTTGCCAGGAGCCTTATGCGGTTCGCCCCACCTCACCTGTGGAGTTTTCCCTCCTGTCTGTTTAGTTGCAGTAGAGGTCTTAGAACACTGAATTTTATTCATGTTTTGGGAAAGAGAGAAACAGGGTGATTAGGATTGAGAGCACGAAGATTGCACTAGTGACTGACTAAAGTGATTCAGTCAGAGTAACGTTGAGGCTGTATCCAGCAGTATGTGATGCTCCCTGATTGTCTCTGAATACTAGCCATCTTTGCTTGAGTAAATGTCTTTGTGCATTCTCCTGGGGGAGCTAAGTAGGGAAAGTGGAAGGCAGGCCTAAAACTTGTCTCTGTGACTAGGTGTGTCCTCTGTGACTTCAGCTGTTGCTAAGCAATTTTCTAACACATAGCCCCTTGGGTTGTTGAACTGAACAAAGCTCTGTGGGACTGCTTGGTTAGGTGCCTGGTAGAGAGTGTGGACAGTGTCACCAAGAAAGAGCACCTCTGCTGATATAGGGTGATTTGTGTGATGGAAAGCTGTGCTTACCACCAAATTTAACATGTAATAAGCTTTAGACAAAAAGTGTCCTGGCTTCCTGGAATTGAATGACTAGTGCCTTTGTGCACACCTCTGTGTCTGTTGAGGGGTGGTGGTGGGTAGGGGCTGGGTACGTCAGGGAACATCAGTGAAAGACCTCCCCTGGAGGCTTCCAACAGTAACATTATCTTGACCACTTTAAATATTTATCCTGTCTTCATACCCTGTTACTTCTTTCCTTTCCACAGTTATTCTGAGAGTCCTCTGTGGTTAACAAATTCCTCAGCAGGACCTACATTTAATTAGCTGCTTTTAAGGGTTGGATGTAGCAAGACAAGAAGCTATTATTGAAAGCACCACATAAAGAACCATGGTTCCTTGACATTTTGAGAGGTGGGGTGACTTTCTGCCCCCTTAACTTAGCATGCAAGGTTATAAATACAACACATCACAGAGAAATCTGGCACTTACTTGAATGGTAAATAAGTCTTTATATGGTGAGTTGCCAGGACCTGTTCCCAAAAGTCTTTATTAACTTGGTTTTTGAATTCTGAATGTTGTCCGTGGATCAGCTCATTTTATTTTATACCAAATATTTGAACAGTATTCAGAATCACATTTTAAATTCAAACTCAGTTTCTTAAGATGCCAACCTTGGGGATATTTGAGTTAAAACTAGAAGTATATTTAGTATACCTTTTGGCTGAAGGCCAGATGTCCTAGTGTTAAAATCAATATGAGGCTGAGAATCTAGATCACCATCATAGAGTAAGTTTTTGGGATAACAAAGAAATTGCAGTTGTTACAGTTCTATTTAGAAATTTAGTAACCAAGCTTTAACATGTTGATGTTACAGTGCAAGAACAATAGTTCATCAGCATGGTTATCTGGTAGATTGCGTTGCGGTCACCATAATGCACATCTGTAACAGTAAATGGACTTACTTTGGTCAACAGAGGTTGTTGGAGGAGCAAGATATTTTCCAACTATTTTTGCTAGTAGTGAATGTGCTGATTATGATAATAGATGCCATGATGTTAAGTTTTCCTTCCTCTCTAATAGTAACTGACTGAAGTGAAGCTCTGTCCTCTCAGTATCCTGAGCTTGTAAATTTCATTAATTTATGGCAATGATGCCATTTCCTTGAAGTTTTCTCACAAACTGAAGTTTTGTGCATGTTGACAGATAATTTCTGAATACTTTCTCATTTATATTACCTTATTTTGTGTGTGTTTTCAAAAATATTTCAGCATGCACTTGTTCCTCCCCACAATCACTTGAGATCTTAGATTTTGGATCTAGAAATGTGGCGATGGAGTAATGGCTCTCTTGACAAGTGTGTCTCTGAATATCAGTTTTCATTGCATAAACATACATTTTTACATTTTCTGTAAAACAGAATGAGTGGAAGATCTTCACAGCGTATCTTGTAAGAAGTCTGCATGCTTAGGACACATAAGTTGGTTACTTCTTAGCAGGTTCTGGTAATTGAACTGTTGTTAGTAAGTCCTGCTGTGTTGGTTTTGTTGCTTCCAAAGCATAATTTTGGGACTATTTTTTTGTGCAGACAGCCTATATAAAATGTAATAACTGCCGTTCCATCTTGTGTGAACATCTCATATAAGCAAATGTTCTCTGATAGCCTTTCTTTGAAGCAGAATGATGAGAGCTCATAGCCAGCAGGTGAAAAGTGTGGGTGAAACACTGAATGTTGGTGATTCCTAAATCATTCTCTCACCCTATTTGTCACTGATAATTGCATAACACTTTTATCTTTCATAGTTCTTCAATCAGATATGTTTTTAGCATTGTTGAATTGATCATTGTATTGTGCTTTCACACTTAAAACAGACTCTGATTATGTCTCCATGACTAAGTACAGGAAAGAAAAGCAGCACATTTAATTTCATTAACTAAAATTTATAATAAAACTTTCCAGTAACATGTTTCTACAAGGAACTTTGTACCTAGGACTCAGAACTTGGGCAAATAATTTGTTTTCTCCTACTTAAAAGGGTTGGCAGTCTATATAAATCATTTTTATGTGCTTTTAATATATTTGTATAGCCTCTCAGGCCCAAGCAGTCCTCCCACTCCAGCCTCCCGAGTACCTGGGACTATAGGCATGCACCACCATGCTCAGGTAATTAAAAATTGTTTTTTGTAGAGGCAAGGTCTCACCATAGTGCCCAAGCTGTTCTCAAACTCCTGGGCTTTAAGTGATCCTCCTGCCTCAGACTCCCAAAGTGCGGGGATTACAGATGTGAGTCCTTGCACCCAGCCAGAACTTTCTGTTATTTATGGTGTGTGGATCAAAGCTGATTTAGCATGAATACATATGATTCTGGAGTTCTATTTTCTCCTGGTGAAATTTTAAGGCAGCAAGGTTGACATTTGGTTTTTAATTCATTTTCACTGGCGGTAAAAAAAAGTTCCTGTTAGTACTTTTTCTTGATGACTTATGTCCTAAATCAAATTAAATAGCTAAAAATTAAACATGGTTCCTAAAGCTCACTTTGTTTAATGCTATGAATGTTAGTATTCCAAACATTTCTGTAAAGATTCGAATTAAGATGTAATCTAGAGTTTTCTGCCTCACGTTATTATTTAAATTTGTATAAATATTTGTTCCCTCAAAAAGGGAAGGATATTTTCCTAAAGATACCTATCTGATGTACTGAGTTTTATGTTTATTGTCATTCTGTTTTCCAACTTATTGAATTATTTGAAAACATTAATTGTTATACATAAAATTAATAGCTTTCAGAATTATTGTAGCATTTTTACTTTTATAATAAGCATTTATACTTTGATAAAATATTGATGTTACATGAAAATTTTCACTCCAAGTTACATCTAGATAATGTTTACCCCTATTTGAAATAGAATATTCAAATATCAACAACAAACCCAGTGATATGTATGCCTTGTTGAAATTCCTGATATTGTAATGACAAGATGGGTCTTACTTTATAGTATGATTCAATTTATTTTAAAGTTTGGAGACAAATAAAATGGCGTAAAATATTGTTACACACATAGGTGGTAAAACTATAGAATAGAAGTCCAGATGATGGTTACCATAGGGGTAGAAGAGGAATGTGATTAGGGACAGATGCATGGCAGTGTTCCTTTTTAAAAATGTTATTCTTTCAACTGTATATGTATATTTTATATCTTTTATAAACTTTTATGCATGTGATGTATCACAATTAAAAATTTTAGGTAAAATTGGAAGACAGGCCTGTCCTACCATGTGGAAAATAGCTTCTACGTACTCTTATTTTTTTTTTTAAGTGTAGTCAAAACATAAATAGGTAACACTATCTCTGAACTAACAATTTAACCTAAAATGAATATAAGAACTAGGAGTTTTTGGTGATTTTCAACTGATTTCCACATCGTTGTGAGACCTGTGTAAATATTAGGTTCTTGCTAGGAAGTGAAAAATAACTGATAAATGGAAATTCTTGGCTTTTACAAAATAATGGGAAAACATTTGGCCTGGTCCCATTTGCTGACTCTTCTAAACTATTAATCGACTACTTACAGCCATTGCATCATAGTGGTCTTTCCTTCCCCTCCCCTCCCTTCCTCTCCTGTCTCCTCTCCTCTCCTTTGACCAAGCATAAAGAGATTTTTGCTTCCATATGCTTAGATCACTAGAGTGTGAGCCTGTCAAGTTCTTTCCCAGTCACACCTACACGTTTCTCTCTCTCTCTCTCTCACACACGTTCCTACAGTAGCAGAACAAATAACAGCTAATGTCCACAAAGCACTTATGGGGTAGTTTTACTTTTTTCAGTCCATTATGTGTTAGCTGTCCTACACCATGATGTAACTGAAGAGTCAGTTTGAGGACCTATTCCATTAAAACAAAATAACAGCAAACATGTCACATAAATGGATAGAAAATACATTGCGATCTTTCTGAAAGGTTTCCTTCTTACTGTAAGATGTTTAGACTTGCTTGTGCCTCTGCTTTGAATAAAAGAATCTGGGCCTCCACTGTAAGTTGTCCCTGTTCCTTTCCTATAAGGGAGAAGTTATAGATTAAGGCCCTCTGCTCACAGAAACAGATGAGGATGCTAGGGAGGAGATTGAGTTGGGGTTTTCTTCAGCCCCATCTCTTGCTCTTTCCCTCCCTTCCAGGGCATTTCTTAGAACAGTGACAACACTTAATTTTCCAGTATTGGCTTTTATATGGTGACACCTGAAAGTTAAATTCTTGAGGAAGGAATTCTGTCCTTGTGCATACTTGACAAAAAGTCTATGCCACCTTCCTTTGAAAGGCAAACTTATGACTGAATAGAGGAGAATGGCAAGGAACAAGTGTGTTTTGGTATTTGCCTCCTATGGTAAAAGGAATAATGTGTAATTTTTTATCTGGTTCTCCAGAATTGAAGTAGAGCCATAATACACCAGAAATATTTAGACTTGATGAGTCTAAATAAATGACTTGATCATTTGCTATGTTGATGCAAATTGGGAATTCTGAGTATTTGAAGATACTCCAAGAGATCTGGATGTTCTTACCAGCCAGACAATATATGGGGCCTACAACTTTTTCCCCCTTCTCGTACTCCTTTGTAAAGTAAATGATCCACTGAACTACTGTGTGCAAGGGAAGTTGCCTGTTAAAGTACTTGATTTTGAACCACAAGGGACTATGACATTAAAGAAAAGTTGATTAAAATTTTCCACAGAGAAACCAAAACTCTTTATGGAAGCATGGAAATAACCCTGGGATTGATACGTTTTAATGTCCCTTAAAGCTGTTTGAATTACTCCTACAATGTTATTTTTCTTTCAGATTCAACCCTATGAAAAGATAAAGGCCAGGGGCTTGCCTGATAATATATCTTCTGTGTTGAACAAACTAGTGGTGGTGAAACTCAATGGTGGTTTGGGAACCAGCATGGGCTGCAAAGGCCCTAAAAGTCTGATTGGTGTGAGGAATGAGAATACTTTTCTGGATCTGACTGTTCAGCAAATTGAAGTGAGTAACATTTAGCATTTCTCATGAGATACTAAACTAGTTTTTAGTTTTTAAGTTATCATAAATGTTATATTATAAAATGTAGCAGATGTGAATTTGAGCTAACCAAAGAGCTTGCTATCTTTAGTCTCTATTGGTGGAAAAAAGGTTTAGTGTTCTTAAGGGCAAATCCTTAAGGTTATGTAAAGGCTTTTGATCTTAAATAGCACCTGTGGTTGTTGAAATCTCTGGGTCTGTTGAGATTCTCTTTTGATATCCCACCCTTCTACCCACTTTCTTTCTGGGGGCAGCCTTCATCAAGGCTGGGATGATCTTGCTTTATTAACCCTTTTGGGAGGGTGGAGAAGATGTTATGTATTTGGCTGCAGGCCCTGCATGCTAAGAACTGTACTTGGCTTCTCTCTTACGACAGTCATTAATCGTATACCATAAGCTCTTCTGGGGCAGTGGCCTTATTTTTGCCATCTCCTTATCCTATTGCCTAGTATGGTGCTGGCAACTATAATCCTAACGGCTAGTTGTAGCAGTGGCTAACATGTATTCAGCACTTATTGTCCACCAAGTATTATTCTGAGCTCTTGATATGAATTTACTCATTTGTTCCTCTCAACAACTCTGTGAGGTAAGTACTGTGATCCCCATTTTACCAATGAGGAAACCAAAGCACAAGGAGGTTGGTTACTTGTCCGAGGTTCCCAAGCTAGTTAGTAAGTGCAGAATTAAAATTTTAACATAGGGCAGTCTGGCTTCTAAGACCTTGTTTTCTTCACACTCTGTGTTGCCTCTTACTCTTCTGAGGTTGAAAAGATTTCAGTTGGGGTGTGATTCAAAATTTTTCATCATTAATTTTGAGAGTAGGGAGCCATGTCTTTGTCACATTTGTACTTTCATTCCTACAGAGATGTTAACATAGAGTAAATGCTTAATCAGCACTTGCCTACCCAGTAAGGCCACAGAGCACTGTAGCTGTACACAAGCTCCAGACTCAAACTGCCTGGGGTGGGAAGGTGGGGGTCCTGCCTCTGCCATTGCCAGACCCATCACCTATCTGGGCCTTAGTTTAGTCATCCGTAAAATACAGACAGTAGTTTCTATCTCAGAGGGTGGTGATTTAATGAGCAAGTGCATGGTGAATTGCTTAGCAAAATGTCTGGCTTGTGCTGAGCAGTTTTATGTCAAATCTGTATATTTGGATACGTACAGATGATGTTTTGGACATTTTGTGATGTAACCCTTAAGAATTAATTTTGCATATTTGAGCAAAAGAAAAGTGAGTCTGGGTAATCTAATTGTCATTTTCCTCCCTAGCATTTGAATAAAACCTACAATACAGATGTTCCTCTTGTTTTAATGAACTCTTTTAACACGGATGAAGATACCAAAAAAATACTACAGAAGTACAATCATTGTCGTGTGAAAATCTACACTTTCAATCAAAGCAGGTACAATGAGTAAAAAATTAACTCTGGGTGTGTTACTCCTGGGAAAGGACTTCTTTATCTTGTTTATAACAGAGCAGTCTCAAGATGTAAAGGCACCAAATATTGATGTTCACAAGTGTTTGATGCCCATAAAAGCTAAGCATTTGTTGATATGTGATTGTTATAATCACTCTGGTTCTCTAACTTCCAGTTCTTAAAATTCAGTCTGCTTGAGACTCTGTTCCATGTCCAGAATATTTGGGGATAGCTTAAGCATTTGCTTTCTGAGAGCATATTTGGTCTCCAGGTGGGTCTGTGAAAATCTTTTTATATTCCTACATTATTGATAACTTTTCCTATGGAAAGGAATTTCTTCAACATCTTTTATGGGCTTGGGGTAATTTAATAAATTCTGGAGAAAATTTTGAGGAATAGTGAGTAAAAGTAAATTCAGATGATGAGTTGTGACTGAAGGCCAGGAAACTGGAGAAATAAGACTTCCATTTAAGGGATGGACATCAGTCCACATGAACTTGTACAGAAGGGATATTTCGAGGCTGGGTGTGCTGGCTTATGCCTGTAATTCCAACACTTTGGAAAGCCAAAGCAGGAGGATTGCTTGAGCCTAGGAGTTTGAGACTAGCCTAGGCAACATAATGAGACGTCGTCTCTACAAAAAAAATTTAAAAATTAGCATTGATGGTGTGCCCTTGTAGCCCCAGCTACTTGGGAGGCTGAGGTGGGAGTATCACTTGAGCCCAGGAGGTCGAGGCTGTAGTGAGACATGTTTATGCTACTGTACTCCAGCCCAGGCAACAGAGCAAGACCCTATCTCAAAAATAAAATAAAAATAAAAAAGGGACATTTCTACAGTTGTACCATTCGTTTGTTTGGTTGTTTTAAGATCTATTTCCCATGGTTACTTTTTTTTTTTTTACTTCGCAGATGTTTTGCCTTTATTTTCTGGTCTTCCATCTGTTGCAGTGCTAGCTCCTGTTTTCCTCTTGCCCCATCACCAGCTTTACCTTTCTCACTAGTGGTGGGAAGCAGACATCTTGGAATGCTAACCTGGTGCTTATTTTCTGGGAAAGAAAGAGATCCACCCCTCAATATAGCCATTTGTAAGAATGGGCAGTTTTTCCCAGATAGATTTTCAGGGAAAAGAACAATCCTACAACTATATAGGTTTGAGAAAATTTATTTGATATATCCCTCCTCTTGGAGAGTCATAAAACATTAATATTTTTAAAATATAATGGGTCCTCCCGTCTTTATAACCATAGAGACATGTTTTTGCAGCAGCTATCACCATCTAGAAAACAGATTTTGGACAACACAGATACTGAGAGATTTTCTTAAATGGATTCACCTGTAATTATTGATAAGACTCTGAAAAGAAGTGAAATTTTATTTAACTTTAATGCATTATTTTATTTAAAGGTCTGAAATGCTCTACAGGGTCAATATTGAAAAGAACTTTTTTTTTTTAAGGTACCCGAGGATTAATAAAGAATCTTTACTTCCTGTAGCAAAGGATGTGTCTTACTCAGGGGAAAATACAGAAGCTTGGTACCCTCCAGGTCATGGTGATATTTACGCCAGTTTCTACAACTCTGGTTTGCTTGATACCTTTATAGGAGAAGGCAAAGAGTATATTTTGTGTCTAACATAGATAATCTGGGTGCCACAGTGGATCTGTATATTCTTAATCATCTAATGAACCCACCCAATGGAAAACGCTGTGAATTTGTCATGGAAGTCACAAATAAAACACGTGCAGATGTAAAGGTAAATACTGAGAGGAAGCAGTTTAGGGCTTCATGTTTTCACATTTCATAAGTTATGAAGTTCAAGTCTTTTTTATTTGAAAGTTTCTATGTTAAACAACACATTTAACCACTTGGTATCATAAGAAAGGGTGAGATGATATGTGGAATACTTTCAGTTCTGTTTGACATAATAATATGTATCATAAATCCATAATAAATAGTATCAAAATCATCTCTATTTTTTTGGATAAGCTACATCAGTAATTTTAACTAAAATAGTTTCTTATGTATTTATGGCAAAAATCTGAAGCGTGAAACTTTCAATAAAGTTGTCCAGACCTTTAATACTCTTTTAGTTTGGCATTTAAATGTTATTCCATTGTCCCTTTTATGAAAATGTACTGTTTCTACATAATGTATTTATATATTTTTTATATTATCACTATCTTTGTACTTACAAAAAAATGCACTTGGGACAGATGTGGAGGCACTCACTATTTTCTGCCTTTCTAGGGCGGGACACTCACTCAATATGAAGGCAAACTGAGACTGGTGGAAATTGCTCAAGTGCCAAAAGCACATGTTGATGAGTTCAAGTCTGTATCAAAGTTCAAAATATTTAACACAAACAACCTATGGATTTCTCTTGGAGCAGTTAAAAGACTGCAGGAGCAGAATGCCATTGACATGGAAATCATTGTGAATCCAAAGGTAAGCCAAGGTTGTGGCCCATTGAGCTTCCTGGTTCCTAAGGTCATAGGCTACACACAGACCCCACCGCCCACTCCCTCTGCCCCATCGATTCCATTGGTCACTCCCTTTTGCCTTTTCAGACTCTCTAGTTCCTAGCCCTGTCTTCCAGAATCTGCTGTCACCCCTCTAGTATGCCAAGTTATGGTGCCCTATACTTGACCCTGGATTGTGGTAGTGGCAAAAACATCGGGCTTCAAAAGTAGAGAACCTACTTCAGTCTTAGTTGTTGCTGACACTCATAAGTCATTTGGCCATCGGTACTTTGCATGAGTTTTCTGAGCCTGTGGTTGTTTATCATAAAATGGAAATGATATTACTGAACAGAAGAGTTTTAAGACTGAAAAAAGATTACATGTATAAGAGGTTGGCATATGATAGGTGCTTAATAAATGTCAGTTCTCAAAATTATTTTTCTGGCCAGGCTTAGTGGCTCATACCTTAGTGGCTCATACCTGTAATCCCAACACTTTGGGAGGCCGAGGCTGGCAGATCACTTGAGGCCGGGACCAACCTGGCCAACATAGTGAAACCCCATCTCTACTAAAAATACAAAAAATTAGCTGGGCATGGTGGCACATGCCTGTAATCCCAGCTACTTGGAAAGCTGAGGCATAAGAATTGCTTGAACCCAGGAGGTGGAGGCTGCAGTGAGCCAAGATCGCGCCATTGCACTCCATCCAGCCTGGGTGACGGAGCAAGACTCCATCTCAAAAAGAAAATTTTTTTTTTCCATCAATGGATCTCTGAAGTCACTTCCCAAATATTAACTAACCTACATGGAACTAAGTTGTAGGTGCTTAAAACCTCTATTCTCTATTCCCCACCCCTAATTTCTTACAGACTTTGGATGGAGGCCTGAATGTCATTCAGTTAGAAACTGCAGTAGGGGCTGCCATCAAAAGTTTTGAGAATTCTCTAGGTATTAATGTGCCAAGGAGCCGTTTTCTGCCTGTCAAAACCACATCAGATCTCTTGCTGGTGATGTCAAACCTCTATAGCCTTAATGCAGGATCTCTGACAATGAGTGAAAAGCGGGAATTTCCTACAGTGCCCTTGGTTAAATTAGGCAGTTCTTTTACAAAGGTATGTAACTATAAAGATATGTGAGTTCATATTTCTTAAATGTGTAATTATGAAAATATGATATACATGTGAATTGGAGACTAATTACAGTCTCTACTCCTGACCTGTTGTATTTCTCTGTCTTTGATATCTTTTAAAGGGAATTGATCATAGAAGATAAAGATTTTACTTCACATTTGAAACATGATTTCCATATGGGGAGTAGAAAATAATCTTTAAATTTTGGGGCATTTTATCTTCTGTCTCTTCCAAGACAAGTACTGCTTTCATCAGTGGGAAAAGGTTAATTCTGGCTTAACAAATACTTATTGAGCCCCTATCATGTACTGGGCAGTGTTCTAGGTTCTAGGGATTTAGTAGTAAACAAAACAGACTAAATCTTTGTCTTCACAGAATTGACATTCTAGTGGGGAAAGGATGATAAGTAAATGTATGATATGCCAAGTGGTGGAAAATGCTATGGAGAAACAAAGCAAGGATAAAGAAAAGGGAATGCCTCGGGGGGCGGGGATTGAGGGGGGTGGTGATGGTGTAATTTTACGTTGAGTGGCCACAGGCAGCCTCATTGAGAAGTTGATTGGGTCTGACAAATGGGTATCTAGTGCAAAAAGTGTTCTAGATAGGTGGAATAGCAAGTACAGTTAAGTCCTAAGTGTCATCAGTATGTTCTTGGAAACTGCCACATTAAGCAAAACAATGTATAACACATTTTACCATAGGCTAATTTATATAAACAAGAGTTCATTTCCTATAGTTTATTTCTGGTCACAAAAATATCACCAAATTTTAAAACAAAAACAAAACACTTCTAATATTAAACTCTGAAATAAATGTGAGCTGTACATACATTGACTAATAAAAACAAGATAATTCTTGACTCACTTATTCCAGTTCAGGTTCATGGGTGACCAGACGGCAGCTCAGGGCACAAGGCAGGAGCCAACCCTGGACAGGCCGCCCCCATCTCAGGGCACACTCACACCTACCCACAGTCATACTGGGACCATGTAGACACACCAGTTCACCTAACATGCACATCTTTGGGCTGTGGGAAGAAACCAGAATAGTTGGAGAAAACCCACACAAATGTGGGGAGAATGTGCAAACTCCACACAGACAGTAGTCCTGGCTGGGAATCTTTTTTTTTTTCCTCATCAATGTGATAACAAAATAACATTGAACAAAACAGCACTATCTGTGGACCTGCTGTAAAACTCCACCTTAGCCTGATGAGTGAAATCTAAAAAATGTAATCAATGAAATATGACACTGTGAGCCTTTGTGGTTGGCCTATGGGGTCCTGCTCTGCCATCCCAGTCTATTTTAGTCCTGGGTGTGGTTTGGTGCCACCTGCTGTGGATGTGTAGAATGCAGATGGGGAATTAGAAAACTATGAATGCATGTGTCCTCAGAGTCAAATGAAGAAAATATTTCAAGACAGTGGGAATGATCATCTGTCAAATGCTCCTGCTGACTCAAGAAAGATGGGAATTAGATGTATCAGTATGGAGGTTTGGGAGCCTCACAGGCGTGGATTTAAAAGAGAATGAAAAAGGAGGAATTGGAGATATGAATGTAGAAAACTCAAGAGTTTTGCCTTAAAGAGAAAAAGAGAAATGGGGTATAGGTAGAAAGAAATATGGGATTTGAGTTTTTTTTTTAATGGGAGGATGTTTATACATTAATGGGAATTAATGCAGTCAGGAGGGAAAAAACACTGAAGAGGGAGAACTGCTGAAACAACACTCAATAGGCCATAAGAAGGGATCTGATGCACAAGTGGAGAGGTTGGCTTTAGGAATAGAAACAGTCCAATTCCAGTACTAGTAAGACAGAGTAATGGGCAATGCAGGCAAGGTGGTGGTGGTGGATGGAAACAAGTGGAAGTTTTCTGATTGCTCCCATTTTCCCAGAAAAATAGGAAACGGGTTCACATAGGACAATCTCTAGTGCTTGTAAAATCTGAGAAAATAAAAAGACAAAGATGGTGATAACTTATAAATTTGTGCTGTTGCTCTTCTTAAAATGTGCTCTAATTGTTCAGAATCCTACCTATCCACTAAAGTCCAGCTCCAGTCTAGCCTGCTTCAAAGCATGATCTCTTTTTTTCCAGTTAAATTCAGATTATGTGAACTACTCATCTGGCTCTTGGCATGTTGATTATCTTTAAAAAAAAAAGAAAAAAAAAAAGATCTGCTCAACTCTCTTGTAAATTGCTTGGTATAGAAACAGTGTTCGTAGTTCCTGGTCTTTTCTGCACGACATTTAGCATATCATGAGTGCTTAATAAATAGGTGCTTTCCCATTAGAGGACCTGAGCTTTGCCATAAAATATTTTTACAGTTCAGTTAAACTTTAATATTTTTCCTTTCTGTGAACCCATTTGAGACAAATTTTATATTTCTACTTTTCTGTAAGGTTCAAGATTATCTAAGAAGATTTGAAAGTATACCAGATATGCTTGAATTGGATCACCTCACAGTTTCAGGAGATGTGACATTTGGAAAAAATGTTTCATTAAAGGTATGTTGTTACAGTGAAAATCATTTTTCTTACACCTTTACAATATAGGTCTCATTTTCTAGTCATAAATTTACATTTACTTTAAGGAATACTTGTTAGTCTTAATTACACTAGTAATTAAGTTGGTACTATTTTACTGAAATGAGAATCTTTAAAATAGGATCACTATTAGCGTTAGCTTACGAAAGATGAATATTTGAATAAAAGTAGAAAAAGATGACAACTTAATTTGTACTGAATATATTAAAGGAATGTTATCTCTGTAAGAATATTCATTTACATTATTGTAATGTAACTCAGGTACTCTGAGTGTCATTCCAGCCTCACGTAAGAAATAGGAGGGAAATGGGGGTATAAAAGTATTAAAGCTCACCAAAGATACAATAGCTTTTTCCAAATCATGTAATTTTTTAAAAAATCTAACTAGATTTCATGTACTCCTCCCATTAAAGCTTACTTAAATGAAGATCTTGAAAAAACAAATACATATATTGAATTTTATTGCTGAGACTGCCTAAAGACTTAAGACATGAAAAATGTTATCAGTAAACCATTATAAAAACAACAACAAAAGCCCTATATGTAAATATAAACCAAGCACCTTTTAATTTCTCTATGAAGGTTGGATAATCCTGGTGGCCTTGCAAGTAGGCCTTCAAAAGGGGGCTGGCCATGCTGTGGTACCGGGTCCACCTCCCACTCTTAGTTCTACCTCTAACAAGGAGACAGAGAATCTAGAACTACTGCCAGGATTGTTACAGAAGGACACATTACAATTTTCCTTAACTGTTACTTGTTTTTCGTGTTTAATATTGTTTATAAATACAGTTACTCCACTGTAAAAAAGTGTTGTACATAAACTTGATCACTGTAAGATAATCAAATTGCGTTGCTAATCAAATTGCGTTGCAGTTGCAAGTACACTCTTGTTTTCCCTGTCACTTAGGGAACGGTTATCATCATTGCAAATCATGGTGACAGAATTGACATCCCACCTGGAGCAGTATTAGAGAACAAGATTGTATCTGGAAACCTTCGCATCTTGGACCACTGAAATGAAAAATACTGTGGACGCTTTGATAATGGGCTAGTTTCTTACAATGAAATGTTCTCTAGGATTCTAAAATAGGCAGGTACTTTACTATGTTACTGTACCCTGCAGTGTTGATTTTTAGAGTTTTCTGCAGTATGCTTTTAGTCTAAGAAAAGCACGGATGGAGCAATACTTTCCTTCTTTGAAGAGGATCCCAAAAGTTAGTTCATCTTAAAGTGCAATATTGTTTAATCTTAAAACTGGGGCAACTCTGGAAGATCTTTTAACAGAAGCCTCAATGATGGTCACATTGAATTGCTTGTCATTTCAAAAATAAAGCAGTGAAGCAATACTTGTGTACACTTGTACTTTATAATGCTAACTATGAAATGGTAAAATAAAATGGTTTATTCTTGCTAGACAGTTACTATATTAGTTGGAAGATTTGCCCTTGGAATATTGAAGTACACACTGGTTAGTTACCTAACAAGTCCAGTTTTTGGCATTTCTAAGAATCTTAATCATACCATTATTTCCATAGGAATTAAACTGAAGGTATTTAGTACCTTTCATCTAGTTCTAAAACTGGGATGCCTGCCATGCTTTCCACAGACTCTCCATTTATTGAAACAAAGTGGCATTTATTTTCCCAGCTGACGGGGCGGGCAAAGGGAAGGCATTTCTTTCACATCCTTGTACTCTTCTATAGTGAAGTGTAGAGGGTAGAGCTTCATAAAAAGTTCCCTTTCCCTGAAGCTTCATTTCCTGAAGCTTGTTTATTATCACTGAAAAATGATCATTAATAATCTTTCCAATCAGGTCTGCTGGTAGTTCAGTTTATGCCTTTTTAAAAAATTCATCCATACTTGTTTTGAGTAGGCTGCTTGTTTAACTTAAAGTTCACTGTATACCATTTTTAAAAAAGTTGCCTTTTAAAGTCTGTTAATTTTTTACAGCTTTATTTTAGACAGATAGTTTAAGAACCAATGACATACCTCTGTAATGATAAAGGAAAGAAAACAAGGTTTCCTTTTAAGAAACCAAAGAGCACAAAATAAGACTGTTTCATTGTACATAATCACCACAGGATATTAGGCACTCTGACAGGGTTAGGCAAGATTCTTGGTGTGAGGTGAGGCACAGGCACTTTCATCTGTAGAGTGCTGCTGATTCTCATTTTGAAGGTAGGTATTATAAAAGTCTTTACTTGTCACCTTATTTCTGGCCCCAACACAGCAGCCGATATTTTTAAAAGTTCTGTTCTCCCTGGTCTTTGTTCATATACACATCAAAAGTAACTTAAAAACAAGGATCCAAGGGGGCCATACTTCATTATGTTATCTAAATGTTAAAATGAGAACTCAAAAGTAGGCAGATTATATGAATACATATTCTTACCTCTGCTACAAATAAAAACACCCCAAACCCTTCATACTTTTATAAAAATACAGATATTAAACTGTAGCCTTTTATATACCATTTCTGAAAAGTAGTTGCATAAATATGTATCTTTTTTTTTTTAAGTATTACTTAAAAAAAGACTTAAGTCTTTTCTTTCAGATATTTAGACAGCTCTGGAAGGCTTTACCCAGTTGACATACGGTGGTAGTAGAAATATTAAATATGCAACACACAAAGCCTGCAACTTGACATTGGTCACTGAAACAAAAATTGAATTCCTAAATCCAAGCAATCAAAAGATGTTTATTTTTCATAGAAAGATCTGTAAAAAAATAATTTTCAAACAGCTTTACTTTCATAGAGAAAACTTTCTACAGAGGTTGACTAAGATTTTAAGATTTTAAATTGTACCATCATTAAATAAGGTGGGACACCATATGAATTTCATTGCACTGGAAGAAATGCAAAGCATTTTTTAATATAAAGTATACAGAGCATTCTAGTCAACTACAGCTGTGTTACAGCTATGTGTTCTTTTGGATTTGGTCCAAAGAAACCTGAGTCTGTTTCCAGAGAGAATGAAAAATGTTATAGACACCTGATCAGTTACTCCTCACTGTAGGATGCACAAAAATGACATTCCTTGTAGATCCCACTGAATCCAGTTTCCCAACACTGATACTTTCCTTTTTCCCTTCCCCCACCCCAGTTCACTTTGGGTTTCAGGTTCAATTCTCGAATCACAGGCATCCAGATTTTCTTCATAACAAACACATCCCATGGTCAGATGAACTACCCAGTTTTCCAGTATGACATCACCTCTTCTGCTCCCAAATTTCGGCCATATTTAGGTCCAAATCTTTAAGGCCTTTTAAGGCTTGAAGATTTCCAGTGTAAAAAGCTACATCCGCTGTGACCAACCTAAATAATGGAGAGAAAATTATTTTTAAATCTCAAGCTTTCTATTCAGATAATTAAAGTAACAGTGCTCACCAAGTCAGAGTCCTATCCTGGCTGCTACAGTATTATCTAAAATTCAGATTTCTTAGCACCCAAGTGTCAACATATTATCTTAGCAGGATTCCTGTTATCAACAAGTAGGCCATTTAATGCTGTATTTCAATAATAAATATTTGGAAAATGAATACACCAATGCATGTTGGAGTCAGTTTCATGATACATTCAGCCCAAGAAAATCATCTATCTTAAAACAGCATGAATTAATATACAGAGAAAATAACAGGTTAAAATAAAATGTTTTTGATTGGTTAGCACTAGAGTATAGGTGTGTTGACTAAAATAGTAAACTCAAGGGAAAAGCAGGCCAGGTTTTCTAAGTGTCATCTAAGCGATTAAATACAGACTAGTATTCATGTATATAAGCCCTACTAGATATTTCTTTAAAAACCCGAGAAAAATAGGAAAGAACATGAACAAGAAGTCACAGATGAAAACACCTGAATAACCAATAAACTGAAAAAATGGTAAATGTCAGGAAAATGCCAATCAAAACAAGGTACTATTATCCCCCATCAGACTGGCAACAATTAAGAAATCTAATAGCAAATGTTGGCAAGATGTGGGAAACAAATTCTCACAAACTACTCCACTAATGGAGTATTAACAGCCACTGTCAATACCTAACAATGTGAAAATGTGTATTAGCTCCAATTCACTTATATTCAGGTATATGCCCTGAAGAAATGGTCACACCATTAGACATGTATAAGGATCTTCAGTATGGCATGGTTATAATGGAAAAAAGTAATGACTTAGCAATTTATCACTAGGGGAAATATCTAATTTACCTATGGTTGATTCATGGAGTGGTGGCTCACGCCTGTAATCCCAACACTTGGGGAGGCTGAGGCAGGAGGATCACCTGAGCTCAGGAGTTCCAAGACCAGCCTGGGCAACATAGCGAGACCTCATCTCTAAAAAAAACTAAAAAAATTAGCTGGGTGTGGTACCACACACCTGTAGTTGCAGCTACTGGGGAGTCTGTGGTGGGAGGATTGCTTGAGCCAACGGAGGTTGAGGCTGCACTGAGCCATGATCACACCACTGCCCTCCAGCCTGTGTGACCATGAGACCCTGTCTCCAAAAAAAAAAAAAGTTGTTTGATGTGATGGAACACTATACAGCAGTCAAAAACAGACTACTTCCACAGATCAACAGAGATAAATCAATAAAAATGCCAAGTAGAAAGCAAGCTGCATATATGCAATATACCATATAAGGAAATTTACAAAACAGCACTACCTATTTTTCATAAATCTAGGTATAATAAATGAGAAAGACTAAAAGAATGTAGACTAAACGCACTGGGAATGTTACCTAAAAGCTAGGAGAAAAAGGGAAAGGAACTGCAGATGCGGTGTAAACGTGTACTTCAGCTTCATCTGGAATGCAATTTTTTGAATACCATTTTAAAAATACAATAAATTTTTTTTCAAGTGAAAATGACAAATATTAATGATCAATTCTGGGTAGTAGAAATATAAATATTTTATTATTCTCCGTATGTCTCTATTTTTAAAATATTTTAAAATAGAGGGAAAAAATTACATTAAAAAGTACAGAGCTGGGCTGGGCGTCGTGGCTCATGCCTGTAATCCCAGCACTTTGGGAGGCCGAGGCAGGCAGATCACCAGAGGTCAGGAGTTTGAGACCAGCCTGGCCAACATGATAAAACCCTGTCTCTACTAAAAATACAAAAATTAGCCAGGTGTGGTAGCACGTGCCTGTAATCCCAGCTACTCAGGAGGCGGAGGCAGGAGAATCACTTGAACCTGGGAGGTGGAGGTTGCAGTGAGCTGAGATCACACCACTGCGCTCCAGCCTGTGTGACAGAGCGATACTCCATCTCAAAAAATAAAAATAAAAGTACAAGGCTGGGGAGAGGGAGAAATAGGAAGTAACTGCCTAATGGGTACAGGATTTTCTTTTGGAGTAGTGAAAATGTTTGGAACTAGATAGAAGTGGTGGTTACGCACCATTGTGAAGACACTAAATGCCACTGAATTGTTCACTTTAAAATGGTTAATTTTATGTTTACATCAAAAAAGTCAAAAGCTACATTTTTAGTGCAATTTCAGAAACAAAAATTCCTTTTACGCAGGTAGTTTATGTCCTTGGCTAGAGGATAGAGGTTAATTTTCAGGCATCTTTCAAAGACATGAATTGACTTACAAAGAATGAGTTTCTGTTAGTATGTGACAGTGAGGATCTTTAAGGTCAGACTGACTTCCAAATAGCTATATTAAAAAAGAAAAATAATAGCTAACGAGTTAGCTTGGATGCTTCAGATCAGAACTACTCATCTGCAAAAAAACCCAACTAACCAACCCAGATTTAGTTATGGGAATAAAAGTAAAAGGGTATGAGCGGGGTAGGCCTTAAAAATATTATTAGCTTTTTTTGAACAGCCTCTTTAGGGTACACAGTATACATCTCTACCAAGAGTCTCTAAGTTTCTCATATGCTATTATTTTTCAGGAGCAGGTCTCTTATGTATGTACGTTTTGTATCATTTGACATCAAGAGAGAGATATACACAGTGTCACCCATGTGATGTTCTTGCTGAAAATACCTGACTCTATGTTGGTTTAACATTATTAAATTAATGTTGATTTTCTTAGGTGGGGTTCAGGTATTATGATTGTATAAAAATGTCCTTGTTTTTAGAGACACACACCAAAGTATTTAAGGGTTAAATTTTATGACTGCAGCCTACTTTTTTGGATGTTTGGCAGAAGGGAGGTATGGGGGTGGGAGAGAGAAGGAGCAAAAGTGGCAGGGAGAATGTGGCAAAATTTTAACAGTTGATAAATCTAGGTAAAAGGTATTCCGTGTTCATCATCGTCCTTTAAATGTTCAATGGCTTTGAAATTTTTGAAAACAAATGATTCTTTAAAAAGAAGAATCAGGTCATAAGAGAGAGTATCATTCTTGCATAAAACTCTTAAATTCGCCTGGCGCGGTGGCTCAAGCCTGTAATCCCAGCACTTTGGGAGGCCGAGACGGGCGGATCACGAGGTCAGGAGATCGAGACCATCCTGGCTAATACGGTGAAACCCCGTCTCTACTAAAAAATACAAAAAACTAGCCGGGCGAGGTGGTGGGCGCCTGTAGTCCCAGCTACTCCGGAGGCTGAGGCAGGAGAATGGCGTGAACCCGGGAGGCGGAGCTTGCAGTGAGCTGAGATCCGGCCACTGCACTCCAGCCTGGGCGATAGAGCGAGACTCCATCTCAAAAAAAAAAAAAAAAAAAAAAACTTTTAAATTCAGCCTAACAGATTCAACAGAACAAAGCTTTCACATAGCTTTTTGCAAAATTGATTCACTGTACTTCTTTTTAAATGGCAAGGCCATTGATTCACTGTACTTCTTTTTAAATGGCAAGGCCAACTTCTAACCCCAACATAGGTTTTTTCATTTTCCATTCGTTCTTTATGAGTTTGAAATTTGAACCTGAAATTCCTTTAACAGGGAATAAAATTTTATTCCTAAAAACCCTAGCACACTAAAGAATTGATACTAAGATATAACTAAATGATCACTGCTTTAAATTTTATAAAATATCTTCCCCATATCTTTATCTACATAACTCTTCACAAAAATCCTGTTAAGGAAACTTTTATCATCATCCCTATTTTCAAATCTAAAAAACCTAAACTGAGGTGGAGTAAGTGATTTGCCCAAAGTTACAACAGCTAGTAAGTGACAGAACTAGAACTTAACCCAAATTTTCAGATTCTAAATCCTATCCTATGCTTTCTATGTACTATGCTATTTTAACAGCAATATATACAATTTTTTCAATAGCTTACAATAAAATATATACATATACACACATATATTATTTTTCATAACCCTGTGAAGGAATTAAGACATATTTCATCCTTGTTATTTTATAAATGTGGCACAGAGGTTGAGTGACATTCACATGGTCACACAGTAGGACTTCTGAATCCTGTTTGAATTGGGGAAAGCTATTGGGTATCTAAGGAAGCACTAACTCACACTGCCTCAAAACAGATACACAAGGTCAGGTAAGTGATTGTCCATGTATAAACCACTTTTAGATAGTTAGATAGAAACAGGTATTTCCACGGGGGAAAAAAAAGCACAAAAGCTTGCTGATTTTACAACGTTGGTCTTTGGTGTGTTTATAGCAGAAAAGGATGGCATAAATAATCAAAACTGATCATTAAAACAATTCAATATGGGAGTATACGGTGAAAATGTTAAAAAAAAAAACCATACCCATTTTGAGGTCCTCCATCATTTATCACATTTAAGTGAGATAACTGCTTTTCAAGTGGAGTTTATAACTTGCATTAATTCTTAAAATAACATCTGAAAAGAAAATAAAACTAAGTTTCTTAAAGTTCTACTGAAATAGAATATGTAAATATCTGAGTTATCAATATTAAAGAAAGTATTTTTAAAAACCAAAACCTTTGCTTTGGCATATACTTTTAAAATCCTCCCCTGAAAGTATTGTATTGCTATTTCACTACATTTTTTCTCCTTAGTTGGATAAAAGCTTTCTAATCTCCTTAGTACTCCTTTTTGGAAAGAAAGCCCGTAAGTGGGATCAACTGTGACAGGTAAAATAATAAAAGTAGTGGGGAATTTTGTAATATATTAAGTAGGAAGTTGATAGGGGAAAGAATGTCATAATGTTAGAGGCAAAGGTACCTTCGTGCTTCTATTCTAGTGAAATCACTTCAAAGTATTTTATTGTTCTCGCAAGCAATGACCCAATATTTCTTTGGGAAATACCTAACCTAAAATTATATACAATGAATTTATAAAATGATTTTGTGAAATAACATTGTCTGTGGGGAAAATATATACAATAATCTATGGAAGTTTTGTGGAATTACTAGTATTCAAGTGGCAATAGTGACATAAAATAACATTTGCCCAGCTTTGACAAGAGTACCCTTTATGCCACAGATAAAAACACATGAAGTACCTGTATGCCCAGCTCTCTGATCTGGCTAAGTCCTGCTCTAAATTAGAACTCAGATGGCAAATCCAGAAGGTCAGAATGTCAGAGGTGGAGGATCTTACATGTGGAATGGAAAGGATGGCTTGGCTAAGAAGAAATTAGAAGGAAAAAGAAGACGACCCTAGTGGGTCTGCCATATTTTATGGCTCCCCTTCAGTCCTCAGTGAGTCCCAAAGGAGTTCCATGATATTTATTCATGAGTTTGGTATGATTTATGAAAACCTAGGGAAATATGAAGAAAATGTTACTAGCTAGTATAGGATGAAGTTTGAGGTGGCACAGGAAAGGAGACCAGCAGGAGCAACAGCAGGCAAGAGATACTAAGAAAGCCACCCTCTGCTCCCAAATGCCATTTCCATGCACTCAACCAAGTAAGAGAGACAAACTGAAATAAACAAACTTGTCTGAATAGCAAAAATCCCAGTGAAAGTTAAATTCCTTAGTCATACAGCAACTAGACTTTAATATGAGAGCATTTATTCTACAAACTAGGCACACTTAGTATGGAGGAAATAAGCTAACATTAATTTAAAAAAAAAAAAACTGGTAAAAAAGAGAATACTGGAAACTTCAAAGTTCCAGGAGAGGGGAACAGGGGTGTAGGGGGTAGAGTTGTTACTGAAGAGTGAAGCAAACTCTGTGATAATACTTTTGTAGGGGAATACAGTAGAGATAGAAGGGTGGATACTTCATAGCTGAGAGGTGCCAAAGGCTCCCCGACCCTGCATTTTGCTCTTTTTCCTAGTTTGTCTTTACTACAGATCACTTATGCTGATCTAAGAATAAAGCAGATTGAGTTAATTACATGTGTTAATCTTATTAACTTTATCACTAATTCTTCCCATAGCCAATTTGAATTACAATCACCATAACATATTTTGCTACTAATTGATAAGGGCCAACTCTAATTTTCCAAGGAACGGCATAATAAATGACGTAAGTAGAATCTGGGACTACTGATCATGGACAAACAGAAAACCTACTTTTTAGAATTGTTTATCATATAGCAAAGCTATAGCTCTGGTCTGTCACTGCAAGGAGCACTTAGAAATTAGAAATTTTTATCCATGTTCTACCAGTCAATATAACGATGTAAAAAAATGATAATCATATTGGAACATGAACAGCTTAACTGTGCCAAAAGCATGTAAAACCACCCCAATTCTGCAGATATTGTATGTTATATATACATGAATAGTTTTAGGAATCACTACTCACCTGTGTTTGTTCTTCTGGAAGGAGATCAAATATAGCTTCGTGCATTTTTGTCATTTGCTTACAAATATTCCTGAAACAGGCAGAAGGAACGGGAGCCTTCACCTCATACTGGTAGGGAAAAATAATGGTAATTATGGTCATGTCCTCTGAATTGCATAATGTCTCCACCATTCCCTGAGACCTATATTTACTGTCCCTCCACATATCCAATTCTGGCATAGTACTCAAGCTTACACTTTTCAACTGTGATCTGCACTACGCATACAAATCTTGAGAACCTTTCATTCAATATCTTAATCCACTTTAAAGGAGCTAAAATAGCTCAGTGACTAAGAACAAAGGCTGCTTCCAATCTTAAAACAGACTGTTGGGTTCAGATCCCAGCTCCTCCCATTCTAAGCTACGTGATGTTGGGCAAGTTACTTAATTTATCTATCTCAAAGGGCTGCTGTGAGAATTAAAATTTTAAGAGGACTCATAAGAATGCAAAACAGTACTTGATACAAAGTAAGTACTCAAAAAAATGTTAGCTACTAATCTGGCTCAATATACAATGTAGCCCCTCCAAATAAACAGATTATGTTTTAAACAATTTAAAAACTAGCCAGGGCATGGTGGCAGGCACCTGTAATTCCAGCTGCTCGGGAGGCTGAGACAGGAGAATTGCTTGGACCTAGGAGGTGGAGGCTGCAGTGAGCCAAGATAGCACCACTGCACTCCAACCTGGGCGACAAGAGTGAAACTCTGTCTCAAAAAAAAAAAAAAGAATGTGTGAACATGATCATACCTGAAATCAACAGAAAAATATGGCAGAATTAAGATGTTTTTTATTTTGTAGGTGGGTCAATATAGTAATCATATTTTACCCTAACACTAAAAGGAGGATTTTTTTTCAGCAATGTTCTATGCTAAAAATTTAAACTTAGGTAAATTCATTTTACTATTCCTACATATGAAACAATATGGTAGTATGACTTTAAAAACCATCTTTTAGCTTATATTTTAGAATTCACACAGCTGAAATTATATACCATTTTATTTATAAGACAAATTTAGGCTAAATACTATATTTTAAATGTACTAATTTTATATTAGTATGCTTCATTAGAATGTACTAATATACACTAGTTTATTAAAATGTGATGAGTTCCAATAAACTGCTGTAAAAGAACTGTGTATAGATCACTATGTAACTGAATTAAGCAAAGCTGTGACCACCCAAACCCAAGGGTTTGTCTCTCTTCACCCTAGAAAGATATCAAACATCCTCTTATCTTTGTATCTTCTTTTATTAATAACAGCTTTGAGATATAATTCACATACCATAAAATTCATTCTTTCAAAATATAAAATTCACTGGGTTTTAGTAAATTCATAGTTACACAGCTATTACTGCTAATTTATAAACATTTTCATTACCTCCAAAAGAAATTCCAAACCCAAAAGTTGTCCTTCTGGACTCTCCCTTTTCCCCAGCCCCTGGCAACCACTAATCTACTTTCTGTCTCTGAATTTGCTTATTCTGGACATTTCATAGAAATGGAATCATACAATATGTGGCTTTTTGTGACTGGCTTCTTTCCCTAAACATAATGCTTTTGTTTATGAATGAATCAGTACTTCATTTCTTTTTTATTGCTATTTATTTATTTTTAGAGACATGTCTCACTCTGTCACCCAGGCTAGAGTGCAGTGGTGTGATCATAGCCCACTGTAACCTGGAACTCCTGTGCTCAAGCAATCCTTCCACTTCAGCCTTCTGAGTAGCTAGGACTACAGGTACACACTACCACACCCAGCTTAAGCATTTCATTTCTTTTTACAATGTTTTCAATGTTTTCAGTACACTTGGGTATATACCTAGTAGTGGAATTACTGGGTCTTATGGTAACTCCAGGTTTAATCTTTCGAGGAAATGCTAGACTGTTTTCCAAAGTGGATGCATCATTTTACAATATTACTAGCAGTGTATGCAGGCTCTAATTTATTCTCCACATCCTTACCAACACTTGCTATTTTTTTTTTTTTTAATTTTAGTCTCCTAGTAAGTATAATTTATGGTAACATCCTCTTAACTACCAGGGCCCCTGTACTGGGTTGAATAGTGTCCCCTCAAAATTCATGTCCACCTGGTACCTCATGAGGTCATAATGGATTAGAGTGGGACCTAAATCCACTGACCGGGGTCTTTATACAAGAAAGAAGAGAGAAATTCAGACACAGAGTCACACACAGAGGGAAGACAACCATGTGAAGACCAGGCAGAGAGACCAGGATGAGGCAACTACAAGCCAAGGAATGCCAAGGACTGACAGCCACCACCTGAAGCTGGAAAGAAGCAGGGAAGAATTCTTCCCAGGAGTCTTCAAAGGGAGCAGAGCCTGGCCCACACCTTCATTTCAGACTTCTAGGCTCCAGAACGGGGAAAGAACAAACTTCTATTAAGTCATCCAATTTGTGGTAATTTATTATGGGGGCCCTAAAAACCTAAGATACTCCCCCAAACCTTCCTTCACCCTTGCTTTTCCTAAAGGTGCTATTCTTTCTATATTACCTTTACACATTTCTTTAGTCACCTAAACTTGAGATTGTACTTCTTTACTCTCAATTTATAAAATTTGGTTCCTGCCACCAGCCAACTACCTTCGTCTACTACCTGTATAACACTCTTCTGAAAGTGTGTATATATGTACGTGTGTGTGTGTGTGTGTATGCTTGAATGAATGTATCAGATTCACTGCTGTCTGGAGTGTACAAAGATGAAACAAAGTCCCTTTGGGGAGATAACTGTCTAAAAGCTGGTTGGTGTTCCAAAAAGTGGACAATGAATGCTATAGGAACTCAAGTGAAGGACATTTACACAATGATGTCTAATGGCTTCCCAAGCTGCCCCCCTGAGGTGTTCAGTCTTCAAAGGGGAAAAAAAAACCAGGTATTCCAAATAGAGGACACGCCATATCATCTCAAATCTGTTTTGTTTGTTTTTTTGTTTCCTTGAGATGGAGTCTCACTCTGACGCCAGGCTGGAGTGCAGTGGCACAATCTCAGCTCACTGCAACCTCTGCCTCCCAGGTTCAAGTGGTTCTCCTGCCTCAGCCTCCCGAGTAGCAGGGACTACATACAGGAGCTCGCCACCCCGCTCAGGTACTTTTTTGTTTTTAGCAGAGATGGGGTTTCACTATGTTGGCCAGGATGGTCTCGATCTCCTGACCTCGTGATTCACCAGCCTCGGCCTCCCAAAGTGCTGGGATTACAGGCATGCGCCACCACACCCGGCCTCAAATCTGTTTTATATACTTTCTGATTAATACTTCTAAAGTACCATTCTAATCATATGATTCATTGATTAAAAAACTTTTATTTAAAATTTAGAAAGCTGCAATAGAACATTGCTACTACCTTAACAATACAAAAAACTAAGATAATCTATAAAATCATAATTTTTCTTGACATCAGAGAACAGAGATCAGGGGAACCAAGGGAACTAATTCCAAAGACTGAAAAGGCCCTCTGAGGAGAGGTGATACACAGGAACTGTCTCACTTTTGGCAGAGCATAAAAACAAGAGGTAACCACAAGAGAAGCAAGTAAGAAGAAAATAACTAAAATTTTAACAGATTCCTAAAGGCCAAACGTGGGCTAGGATAGATTTATGATAAGTGAAAACCCTAGCCATAATGAGAGTCTGCACTCATGCACATTTTACTTCACGGCCTCCAGGAGGTACTCAGAAGAAACAGGAGGATCAAAGGGAGACGACCATATAAATCCACTCTCAGTAGCACAGGTATTCAGGAGGTGATTAGTTGCCACAAGGGAATAGAAACAAATGCCATCCATTTCCCCCAAACCCTATTTTCATACAAAGTAAAAGGCCTAAGTCACTGAGAAGGGGCACCAAACTTTCACCACTGGGGTCACTGTGTGAAGGCAGGAACAAAACATGCCTGCTCCTGGGCTGGGCATGGTGGCTCATGTCTGTAATCCCAGCACTTTGGGAGGCCAAGGAGGGTGGATCACCTGAGGTCAGGAGTTTGAGAGCAGCCTGGCCAACATGGTGAAACCCTATCTCTACTAAAAATACAAAATTAGCTGGGCATGAGGGTGCATGCCTGTAATCCTAGCTATTCGGAAGGTTGAGGCAGGAGAATCGCTTGAATCCGGGAGGCAAAGGTTACAGTGAGCTGAGATTACGCCATTGCACTCCAGCCTGGGAGACAAGAGCAAAACTCCGTCTCAAAACGAAACGAAACGAAAAAACATGCCTGCTGCTGAAGGAAGGGACAAAAACACCTGAAGCCCAGGATCTTGCACAATCAAAGCAGAGGTTGTGAGCAGAAGTATGGGCTCCACATTCAAGGCCAGGTATATAGACTCTACCTAAGATGGAGACCAGACAAGAAGAACAGATATTTCCCCTATTACCCTTAAGAGCCCAGCACTGAGAGTCTAGAGAAAGACTCCTGCTCTATAGTGCAGATGTACAGAGATGACTAAAAGATGAGGGTGAAACAAACACTGAGAAAAACCCTCTAACAACACCTCAGGCCCTACATTAAACACAAGGGAGTAGCAGCCTACTACTGAAGGAGGTGGAAGCCTCTGGCATACTAAGGATAACAGCAGCAACAACAAAAGAGAAACCCAGCTTGATTATTGAATAATTTGATTCAAACCATAACAAAAATAGCCTGACAGAAGAGGCAAGTCCATTTCCATGCATAAACACTATTTCCCTCACAGTCTCTACTGTTCTTCTACATACAAGGTTCAGCATTTAATTAAAAAATTACAAAATATACAAAAAAGAAAACAATATCCCACTGTCAAGAAACAAAGCAACCAACAGAATCAGACTCAGAGATAATCCCGATGTTGAAATGATTAGAGAGAGACATAAAAATAACTGATTAGACCAGGTGCAGTGGCTCATGCCTGTACTCCCAGCACTTTGGGAGGCTGAAGCAGGTGGATCACCTGAAGTCAGGAGTTGAGACCAGTCTGGCCAACATGGCAAAACCCCATCTCTACTAAAAATACAAAAATTAGCTCAGTGTGGTGACGCATGCCAGCTACCCAGAGCTGAGACATGAGAATTGCTTAAACCCAGAAGGTGGAGGTTGTAGTGAGCTGAGATCATGCAACCGTGCTCCAGCCTGGGCAAGAGTGGGACTGTCTCAAAAATAACATAACATAACATAACATAACATAACATAACATAACATAACATAACATAACTAAAATAAATAAAATAACTGATTAACATGTTAAAGGATCTAATGAAACTGAAATCTCAAGGGAGAAACTGAAACTATAAAAAAGGAAACACACAACAGGTTCAAGAAGTGCAGAAGAAACTCAAGCATGATCAAAAACACACAAAACTTAGACACATCATAGTGAAACTGCTGAAAATCAAAGACAATATTTTGAAGGCAAATACAGCAAAAAACAAAGAATTACAGCAGACTTCTTGTTGAAAACTGTGCAAGCCAGAAAACAATTGAACTGAATTCTACATCTAGCAAAACTATCTTTGAAAAATGAAGAGGAAATACAGGCTTTTTCAAACAAAAACTGAGGTGATTCATTGCTGGCAGTATATACATAAGAAATATGCATGGAATGTTTTCAGGCAGAAGAGTATGGTATTGGACAGATCCAAGCAAAGTAATGAAGAGCTCCAAAAATTTACCCTCATTTTTTCATAAAAATGAGGATAAATATAAAAGGCATTGTTTTCGTCATTTTATCACTTTAAAAGATAACTGATAATCTAAAGCAAAAACAGTGGCGAGGTATCACGGGTTTTATAAAATACATAGAAGTAAAATGTATAACAACAATAGCACACAGTAGGAGAGACAGAAAACAGGTATCCTATCATAAAGTTCTTATACAATCAGGGAAGTAATGTCACCATATTATTTAAAGGTAAACTTAAAGATGTATGTTATAATCCCTAGAGCAGCCACTAGAAACAAACAGAAATATAGCTAGTATACCAACTTTAAAGATTAAACAAAATGAAACTATAAAAGACATTTAATCTGAAAAAAGAGGGGAAAATCAGTCAAAAAACAGAAGGAACAAACAGAAGACAACTAGCAAGATGACAGATTTAAATCTAACTATATAAAAAAATTTAAATGGTTTAATAGGTCAATAAAAGACAGCAATTGTCAGACTAAGGCAAAAAAGCAAGATCCAGCTTCATTCTGGGTATAAGAAACTAACTTTAAATATTAAGGCATAGATATGTTAAAAACAAAAGGATAGTAAGAGAAACACTATAAAAACACTATTCAAAAAAACTGGAATGGTTACATTCGTATTAGATTATGTGCACTTCAAAAAAAGGAATATAACCAGCCGTAAAAAGGATATCACAGGCTGGATGCAGTGGCTCATGCCTGTAATCCCAGCATTTTGGAAGACAGAGGTGGGTTGATCACCTGAGGTCAGGAGTTCAAGACCAGCCTGGCCAACATGGTGAAACCCCATCTCTACTAAAAATACAAAAATTAGCTAGGTGTGGTGGTGGGCACCTGTAATCCTAGCTACTTGGGAGGCTGAGGCAGGAGAATCATTTGACCCTGGGAGGCAGAGGTTGCAGTAAGCCGAGATTGCACCACTGCACTCCAGCCCAGGCAACAGAGCAAGCCTCTGTCTCAAAAATAAAAAATAAAAAAATAAAAAATAAAAAAGACATCACATAACAAATATTAATAAAACACAGTAATCCTAAATGTGCATGTATGCAGCAATAGAACTTCAAGATACATATAACAAAAACTTGCAAAGATCTGAACACAAAAACAGATAAATTTACAATTATAGTAAAAAACTTCAGTGCTCATCTCTCAGTAATTGATATAACAAGTAGACAGAAAATCAGTAAGGACAGAAAAGACCTAAATAACACTACCAACCAACACCACCTAGTTGATACACACAGGACACTCTACCCAACAACAGCAAAATACACATTCTTTTCATTTGCATGTGGAACATTAGCCAAGATATTCTTCGGCCACATTCTGGGCCCCAAAAGAAATCTCAGACATAAAATAACTGGAGTCATACAAAGTTTGTTTGCAGACCAAAAGAGAATGAGACTTGAGATCAAAACAAAGATTGCTGGAAAAGCCTAAAATATTTAGAAATTAAGTAACAGACTTCCAAATAACCCAAGGCCAAAGAAGAATCACAAGAGCAATTAGAAAATATTTTGAATCAAATAAAAATAAAAGCACAGAGTATCAAAATTTACAGGACACAGCAAAAGCAGTACACAAAGGAAAATACAGAGCACCAAACGCTTACATTCAAAAAAGGAAAGAAAGGTCTCAAATCAAAAATCTGGGCTTCTACCTTGAGAAATTAGAAAACAGTAAATTAAATTCAAAGCAAGGTTAAAAGAAAAGAGAAAATAAATAATACAGACTGGAGTAGGAAAATAAAAGCAGAAAAGAGCAGGAAATATTTACTTTTACTAAAAGTAAAAGATCAAAACATGTGATAAACTTCTAGCCAGAAAGGGGGAGTTGAGGAAGACTTTATAAATTAATACCATTACCAATATCAAGAAAGAGCAGATAACACAGATCCTCACTGACATTAAAAGAGTAAAGGAATATTATATACAAGTTAATGCTTCCAAGTTAATAATAGATGAAATGGATAAATCCATTCAAAGAAACAAACTTCCAAAGTGTACTCAAGTAGATTACCCACATAGAACTATATGTATTTTTTTTAAATGAACTTATTAAAAATGTGCCTATAAAGCAAGAACAAAGACCAAATGGCTTTACTGAAAAATTCTAATCTAAAACTTGGGGAAAAAATAATACCAATTCCCCACAAATTCTTCTTACAGGAAACATAGAAGGAAGAATACTTTCCAACTCATTTTATGGGTCCAGTATCACTCTGATACCAAAGTCAAATAGGCACTTCAAAACAAAACAAAGAACCCTATAGACTAATATCCTTCATAATCCCCCCTGCCACACAAAAAAATCCTTAAGTAGGTTTATCCCATGAATGCAAGGTTGGCTCAACAGTAAAAAATCAATTAAGGTAATTCACCTTGGCAATCCTAAAGGCAATCCTAAAATATTTAGAAATAAAGAAATTAATTTCTTGAGACTAAGAAAGGCAGACCATATATGATCATCTCAACAGATACACAAAAAGTATTTGACAAAATTCAACATCTGATCATCATACAAACCTCTCAGCAAACTTGAACAGAAATAATCTTCCTTAACCTGATAAAGGCCTCTAAAAAAAAACTACAGCTAACATCATACTTAATGGTTCAAGACTGAACATTTTGTTCCAACACTGGAGAAACCAAGCATATCTGCTTTCACCAATTTTATTCAACGTTGTGCTGAAAGTCCTAGCCAGTGCCATCAAGCAAGGAAAAGAAATAAAAGGCATACAGATTCAAAAAGATGCAAGATTCTATTTGTAGACAACATGACTGTGCATGTAGAAAAATCCCAAAGAATCTACAAAATTGGCATTGTAACTAATATGTGAGTTTAGCAAGGATGTAGGACATAAAGTTAATACAGAAAAATTCAAGGTGTTTTAATATGCTAGCATTGAATAATTGGAAATGTAAATCTTTAAAAAAATACCATTTACAATAGCATCAAAAATCGAGAAATACTTAGGGGTAAATCTAATAAAATGTGTGCATTATCTGTTTACCGAAAACTACAAAATTTTGCTCAAAGACATTAAAGATGTAGGAGTAAAGAGATAGGCCCAGTGGTGTGTGGTAAACATTTAATGGGCTCGCTGGGGGAAAAGCACTGGTTTGTAGTATTTGTTCATTTCTGTGGTGTAAAGATTCACACCATGCGCAAAGTTACCAGTGTGCTGTTACTGAATGTAGTATTGGGAAGAGATACACAACATAGGTTCTGGCTAGCAGGTGCAATCTGGCTCTAGTACAAAACTGGATATACCCTGTTTGTGGATCAGAAGACTCAACGTCAATTCTACCCCAAGTGATCTATAAGTTCAACGCAATTTCAATCAAAATCTGAGCAGCCTTTTTGGTAGTATTTGATAAGCTGATTTAAAATTTATAGGGAAAAGCTAAGGACCTAGAATAGCCAAAACAATTTTGAAAAAGAACAATATTAGTGAGCTCACATTATCTTATTTCAAGATTTACAATAATGCTAGAGTAGCTAAGAGTGTGGTACTGGAACAGAATATAATCTCAAAATAAAATCAAATGAAAACAGTTGATTTTTAACAAAGGTGCCAATGGAGAAATGATAGTCTTTTTAACAAAAGGTGCTGGAACTATGAAAAATGAACACTGACTTACACTTTGCATTATATATAAATATCAACTAGAAATGAATCATAAATATAAAACCTAAAACAATAACATTCTAGAAAAAAATTTGGAGAATATCTTTGTAACTTGCATTATACAAAGATTTCTTGGCTGGGCACAGTGGCTCACGCCTGTAATCCCAGCACTTTGGGAGGCCGAGGCAGGCAGATCACCTGAGGTCAGGAGTTCGAGACCAGCCTGACCAACATGGAGAAACCTCATCTCTACTAAAAACATAAAATTAGCTGGGTGTGGTGGTGCACGCCTGTAATCCCAGTTACTCAGGAGGCTGAGGCAGGAGAATCGCTTGAACGCGGGAGGCGGAGGTTGTGGTGAGCTGAGATCGTGCCA
>NW_016816502.1:107451-113722 GCF_001698545.2 Rhinopithecus bieti | reverse complement strand
AAAAAAAAAAAAAAAAAAAAAAAAAAAGATTTCTCAGGATAGGACACAAGCAGCATGAACAATAAAAAATAAATAAATTTAATTTCATCAAAATCAAAAATTGCTCTAAGACACTGTTAATGAAATGAAAAGACAAGCCACAAACTGGGAGAAAACACTTAGAAACCACATACCCGATAAAGAACTTGTATCCAAGATATATAAGGAACTCTTATAAGAAGATGAACAACCTAATATTTTTAAACGAGCAAGAAATCTGAACCAACACTTTACCAAAGAAAAGATATGAATGGAAAACAAGCACATGAAAAGATGCTTAACATATCTGTCATTATGCAACTTAAAACCACAATGAGATATCACTCCATACACACCTACAAGAGGACTAACATTAAAAAATAAAGTGATGGTGAAGAGCACCTGGAACTCTTCTATATGGCAAGTAAAAAGGCAATATGATGCGCTTCAGAAAATTTTAGAAAAATGTTGCAGTTTCTTATAAAGTTACCATAAAGTTTTATATTTCCATAATCCACAATTGCCCATCTTAGTCCAAGGTATTTATACTAAAGAAATGTAAACACATACCTACACAAAGCCTATACATGTATGCTTATAATAGCTTTCTTCATAACAGCCAAAAACTGGAGAAAACTCAAATGTCTATCAATTGGTGAATGGATAAACAAACAGTAGTGAATCCATACAATGAATACTACTCTACAATAAAACAGAACACACCACTGACACATGCTGTAACATCCATGAACTCCAAAAACATGTTAAATGAAGTGTGGGATAGTAGACTACGTTCTGTATAATTCTACTTAGAGGATATTCTGGAAAAGGCAAAACTACATGGATAAACATCTGATCAGTAGCTTTCAGAGGCCAAGTATGGGGAGTGAACTGACTACAAAAGTGCCCAAGAGAATGTTTACCAATGACGTTCTATAACTTGCAGTTCTACTCTCTGTGTTTGCTAATTAAACCATACGCTTAGAGAAGGTGAATTTTACTGAGTGTAAATTATACCTCAATAGACCTGACATAAATTGCTTAGTTTTCTACTGGTAGTCACAGCTCTCTACTATCTTTCCACCATATCTCCCACTCATGTGTGCCCACTCTGATGCATTAGCCAAATAGAACTATTATCTTTATTATTAATAACAATAACAGCAAAAGCATTAGCAGTCAATATTTACTAGAACTTGCTATAGTCAGATACATGATAAAAGGAAAGCAGTCCACATATATTATCTCATTAATACAACCTTATGAAGTAGGCTCCACTATTATCCTCATTTAGAGACAGAAACAGAGGCTTAAGGAGATTAATAATTTGCCAAACGTCCTTCAACAGCTAGTATGTGACAGACAAGACATTTGAATTTAGGTCTACCTGACTCCAAAACTCTGATAATGAATTGCCTTAAGATTTCTATCAACATGTTTGCTTATGCTGTTACCTCAGAGATCTCTTCACCTCAACTTCATCTGCCTTCATCTTATCTATCCTTAAAAGCAAAATTTATATGCATGCCTCATTGATAAAGCTTTCCCAGATCTTCTTCACCAGCTGACAACCATCTCTTTCAAAGCCTTAAAAGCTCCAGCACTAAATTAGTTCCTTATTTATAACACTTTACATATATCCCACATCCTGTCATAGTTATTGATCTACTTCCCCAACTAAATATTTTGCTATTGGAGGACAAGGTCAAAGGCTTATTCACCCTTGTGTATCCCTGATACTGAACAAAACAGTTTATATTTATATTAATACATAACTTACAGAATGAATGAATAAATGAATGGTGATTGGAACATTAGTCTACCTTTTAGTACAGTTAGATATTGTTTCATTCTACCCAGGCAATGGTACCCTTACTTATTAGCTGCTTTCTTTTTTTGAGACAGAGTCTTGCTCTGTCACCCAGGCTGCAGTGCAGTGGCGCGATCTTGGCTCACTGCAAACTCCACCTCACGGGTTCAAGCAATTCTCTGCCATAGCCTCCGAGTAGCTGGGACTACAAGCACCTGCTACCATGCCCGGCTAATGTTTGTATTTTTAGTAGAGACGGGGTTTCACCATCTTGACCAGGCTGGTCTTGAACTCCTGATCTCATGATCCACCCACCTCGGCCTCCCAAAGTGCTGGTATTACAGGCGTGAGTGACCATGCTGGCCGCTTTTTTTTTTTTTTTTTGAGACAGAGTTTCGCTCTTGTTGCCCAGGCTGGAGTGCAATGGTGCCATCTCGGCCCACTGCAACCTCTGCTCCCGGGTTCAAGCAACTCTCCTGCCTCAGCCTCCCGAGTAGCTGGGATTACAGGTGCCCACCACCACGCCTGGCTAATTTTTTTTGTATTTTTGGTAGAGACAGGGTTTCACCATATTGGCCAAGCTGGTCTCGAACTTCTGACCTCAGGTGATCCACGTGCCTCAGTCTCCCAAGGTGCTAGGATTACAGGCTTGAGCCACCACGCATGGCCACTTATTAGCTTCTTAGAATCAACCCATATGCTACTGTGTCATCCTTCTTCCCTAAAATTATATTTTCAGATAAGAACATGATAGGTTAAAAACTGAAAGGCAAACCGAAACCAAACACTGTCTGCTATTTTGATATTAATTAAAAACAGGGTCAAACTCCTGAGCAACACACGAAAGCAAACAGAACACGGAGTGGCAAAGAGAGACTTGTTAACACAGGAAGAATGTAATACGCCAGAGTAATAGGAAAAATCATCAATGGAGAAGATACTAGAGAGAACATTATGTTATAAAAGCCTGTCCATATTCTTCAACAGGTCAATGATATATATATTTTTAAATGACTTAAAAGACTTAAGAGACATAATCACCAAATGCGATCTATGAACTGTGCAGAAGCCTTTGTCCAAATTATTATAAAAAGACATTTTGGGACAATTAATAAGTTTCAAATAGGAAAATAAATATTAGATGATTTTGAGGAATTGTCAATTTTGTTAGGTGTGATAATAGTGTGGTCATGTAAAATGTTCTTAGTTTTAAAATGCATACTTAGGTATTTAAGGATAAAATACCATAATGCCTGAATTTATTATAAAATATTTTCTCAGAAAAGGCAAATTGTTAATAACAAATATAGGTGATGCATACATGGGAAGTTCATTAAACAATTCTCTTTTCTTTTTTTTTTTTTGAGACGGAGTCTCGCTCTGCCGCCCAGGCTGGAGTGCAGTGGCCAGATCTCAGCTCACTGCAAGCTCCGCCTCCCGGGTTCACGCCATTCTCCTGCCTCAGCCTCTGGAGTAGCTGGGACTACAGGCGCCCGCCACCTCGCCCGGCTAGTTTTTTGTATTTTTTTAGTAGAGACGGGGTTTCACCGTATTAGCCAGGATGGTCTCGATCTCCTGACCTCGTGATCCGCCCGCCTCTGCCTCCCAAAGTGCTGGGATTACAGGCTTGAGCCACCGCGCCCGGCCCAATTCTCCTTTCTTTACAGAAAAAAGACTAAGTTGCCATAGGAAAAAGTCTAGTCACTGTGACAATTCTTATTCAAAAACTCTGTGGATGACCAAAGTGACAGACTAAAGTCAGAGTTTTAAGAGTACTAGCACATTTTTGGTTTTTCTTCATTACATTCCACAGCCTATTAATAGTTCCACTAATTTTTTTGTTTGTTTGTTTTAGAGACAGGGTCTTGCTCTGTCACCTAGACTGGAGTGCAGTGGGATGATCACAGCTCACTGCAGGATGGAACTCCTGGACTCAAGCCTAGTTCCACTATTCCCAGCCTAGTTCCACTATTTAACATATGTTTTATTCTCCACTGTTAGCTGTTTACAGTCTTCTACCTTGTTAGATGGTAAGCTTCTTGAGAACTGACACAGTATGTTACTGACTTTTGGTACACAGAAGAATGCTATATATCGAAAAGGAAACTGGTGGAATTGCTTTTGAATGTAGCTTGTACTTAGCACCCAGGAAGAAAATAAAGCATCTCTAAACAGTAATTTTTCTCCCTTCACAACTAGAAACTAATTTAATAGGCATCACATAGTATAGGTATGTTTGTATATAACTACGAATTCCTTACACTTCTTAAAAGTGAAGCATAAAACATCTGTATTATCAACTACACCAGAGGTTGGGGTAGTCTGGGGATTCCTGGGAGTCAGAGACCGTTTCAAGGAATCTGGGAAGTAAAAGTCACTTTCATAATAATATTATTAATAAGATGTTATTTATCTATTTTAATCTCATTCTCTCATGATTGAACAGTGGGGATTTTTAGACGACTTGTGATATAATTCTTCCGAAGGCTAATAGAGTATGTGTTTGGGTAGTCTTGTGTGAGTGAACGGGCACCACTTTATCTTGCCCTTTTGATTCTTATGTACCTGCTGTTCTGTCATTTTGGAATCTGAAGGATGCAAGTAGGATAAAAAGCAAATCAAAGTTCCTTGCTATTAAGGTTACTCCAAATATGATCTTGGACAGAACGTATACAGTGAGTAAACTTTCAGACTTTCAAGTTATGAAATTTTGGCCTTTCCCCTAAGACATGAATTGAAAAACTTAGGGAAAGGAAAGAGTGAAAGACAGATCAAGAGTGATTGGGGCTGACTAAATGACATTTTTCTGAAGATACTCTCCCAGTATAATTGCGAATTCTTTGGGGAACACTGCTTCATTTAATGACATATTGGGAATGAAAAACAAACAAGAAATGAATGTTGAAATGAATTAACACAAAAATACTTCCGCTTAGGGTTTCTACCATCCTTAGAATCATCTCTCCTACTCTCGCCAGCCCCCTAGAATAAGAATATCAACTGTTTTGGAAATCTGAAAATTTTGTTGAGTTGTTTTCTAAACCCTGAATAATTTGTTAGATAACTGCAGGTTAGACCACTATGGGTGGTCTTGGCCACAGCACATCGTCACATTTTCCTGAAAAAAAATTTAAAATTCTACTAATTGGTAAATATCCTATGAAAGTTTAGATTATTTTTTCACATCTTAATTTATAAAGTACTCCTTATAAAATAGACAATCATAATGCCTTTGAACAAACTCTAATAATTTCTATAAATTATTACCTTAGATAACAGCTTGTCAAATAAGCTATCCATTATCGCTACAAGCTTAGCTGATATTTCAGCTATGTGATCATGGTAGTCCTGCAATGAGAAATGATATTGTATTTTTAAGTCCCTGGGACACATTTAAAAAATACTTAACAATTAAGGATCTAAACTTATGGAACTCCAATAGAAAATATATGAAAAAGTACCTTAGTGATATGATCAAAATGCCTAAGCATGCTATATTGCTTAGGTGGTAGTCGAGCTTCAAAATGAGCCCGGATCACAGGAATGTAGTGCACAATTAACTGCAAACATCGTGAAGAAAGAGCTGAAGGTCCAGGGAGTGGATATATAATGGAGAGATTTTTAAAAAAGATATTAGTTGATTTTAATTACAAATCAAATCAAATAAAAAACATCACTTATAAAGATCCAGTTTATTTCATAAATGAAGAGCGCTATGGCAGAAGGCAACATATTTCATTTTAATAATTTGATACTGAATAATGTAATGAACACGCTGCTTTCACAAAGGACTCAAGCTGTATTATCAGTATCACAATAACAAGACAACTGATTCTCTTCTGACATTCAGATACCTTTCACCCCCAAATACTTTATACACATTATATCTTAATATTTTCTAGAGTGGTGTAACTTCCAAGTAACTTACACTTGGAGGGGAAATGCATCGTAACCTTTTCCCCATGGTTAGTGTTTTCAGTGATGAGTATACATAAAAGAGTAAGTAGCATTTATTTTTAGAGTAATGCCACTTTGGTTAGAGCCATGAAAACATCAGGTATAAAAAAACTTGATGAGTACAGTGACATCACTGTCAACACTTCAGCAAGTGAATTAAATGCAAGAATCCATACCCAAATTTTTTGTAGTTATCGTTTTTAGTCCAACAACTTGCAGTGCACCAGCTCCAAGAACTAACTGGCAACTTCTTGAATTGAAGTACTAACAAAAGAAGGAGAAAAAAACCCCAAATGTATTAAAACTATTCTTTATATCCTGGCAATGTGCCGTTATAAAATACATTCTCTTTTCCTCTCATTCAATGGCCAAATGAATTATCTAGTAGAAGCAATTAGTATCTATTTATTTAATGAAAAGAAATGAGAAGGGGAAATTCTAAATTATAATATTTACTCATAAGAAAAAAGTTGAAAATTCTAAAAA
>NW_016816502.1:94259-107369 GCF_001698545.2 Rhinopithecus bieti | reverse complement strand
GTCCAACAACTTGCAGTGCACCAGCTCCAAGAACTAACTGGCAACTTCTTGAATTGAAGTACTAACAAAAGAAGGAGAAAAAAACCCCAAATGTATTAAAAACTATTCTTTATATCCTGGCAATGTGCCGTTATAAAAATACATTCTCTTTTCCTCTCATTCAATGGCCAAATGAATTATCTAGTAGAAGCAATTAGTATCTATTTATTTAATGAAAAAGAAATGAGAAGGGGAAATTCTAAATTATAATATTTACTCATAAGAAAAAAGTTGAAAAATTCTAAAAATCAGTTCGCAGAAATAAACTTCACTTTACATTTAAAAAACAAATTTGGTTTCAGTCATTCTTGTTGGGAAGTTCTATTTTCAAAAGTTATAAAAATCTTTCTCCACTAAAACATGACAACTCAAGTCAGAACAGAATTAATAGATTAGAGGCTTGAAAAAAAATAATAAAGCCTTTCCTCTGTACTGGTAGTTTAAAATATTTCAATATGAAATGGCTGAATAAAATCATCACATTTTCATTTTATATCAATGGTTCTGAAAGAATGATGCAAGAAAAATCTCTAACCTTAGTGAGGTGAATTTTGTAAAGTTCAGTGAATTCCTTCCATGCACATTTGAAGCCAGTCCAGGTTTTTTGACCTAAGTGGCCTCAGTCATATTCAGCACCTAATGAACAAATCATCTCCTGTCTCCAATGTCATTAACAACTCTATGGGTGAATGAGGATCACTAACTGTGGAGTAAGAAGGAAGCAGGCAGCCTGTTTCCAACAACATGTTGTGATTCAACCACAATCAAATGTTACAAAACTAACGTCTTAAAGATAACTTGACCTTGAAATGTCTTTGAGTTAAAAGATTAGTCACACCCTAATGTATTAATTCTTCAAACAATTTTTCCATAATGAAGTCATACACACCTTCAATAAATCTGACAGACGAGTAAGCATGTCAGTAGTAACAGATGGGATGTTATCCACACACTGGCAATATTCAAGGATAATTCTTATTAACAGCAATACGGTTCTACAAGAAAAGAAAAATGGCCCAATAGGAAATAAAAACAAGAAAAATCAAAAGGATTTGGCATATAAAAATCAAATTACTCAATGGCACAAAGGATCTCTGAGAATATAACGATCTTGGTAACTGTTAAAGTATGCGTTTTACCTACTAGTACAGCAGGTTCTTGACTAACACAAGACAAGAGAGGTGTCTAGAATGCAAAATTTAAAGAGGCACTTACTCTGTGCAATTGCAGGATCAGCTTGCACAACACTGAGAATGGGTGGCTCCTTAAATTCTGCACAACAGGCATAACACTCTCTGTATGGCATTCTTATTAAGGGAGTCGCTTCAATAAGACAGGTATTGCATTCCTTAGCCAATTCAGAAACACTGACAAAAAGCCTATTCAGTGTTTCTGATTAGCAACATAGTAGGTCCTCCATCATAACTAATGAATTGATGAAGAAAACCAAATCCAGATTTTCTTAGCAAGATGAAAAAAAAAAAAAAAAAACTATAATGCTTCTAAGGAAAACATATCTCCTAAGAATTTTATTGGTAGGTCACAAAAGGTTCTCTGGCCGGGTGCGGTAGCTCACACCTGTAATCCCAGCACTTTGGGAGGCCAAGGTGGACGGATCACTGGAGGTCGGGAGTTTGAGACCAGCATGACAATGAGAAACCCCGTCTCTATTAAAAATTCCAAATTAGCCTGGCGTGGTGCCGCACACCTGTAATCCCAGCTACTCAGAAGGCTGAAGCAGGAAAATCGCTTGAACCTGGGAGGCGGAGGTTGCAGTGAGCTGAGATCACGCCATGGCACTCTAGCCTGGGCAACAAGAGCGAAGCTCCGTCTCAAAAAAAAAAAAAAAAAAGTTCTCCAAAGAGGATAAAGTTAAAGTTATCACTTCCATAGTAGGACAAATCACACATTGAAAAGACACACTACTGGGAGGTTAAATAAGATTGAAATTAAGGAGAAAGCCATTCATCATAGGATATCTAAGTTCTATGAGATGCCCAGAAATGAGATCTATGTAAAATAAGGATTTATAAAAGCCTGAAGGATATCAGCAACTAATGATTCAAGAAAGATGGTGTCTAGCCTTTATTACAGCTTGTCAGACCATATATGCATACTGGTCTCTATGCTTATTTCTCCTAGAGCCTGCCTCACTGAGCATGAGTCCCTTGCTTATCTTTTATAATTGTCTCTCAGAAATTATAATAGTTCTCCTTTAGCCAGGGAATTCAGTTTTTTGGCAACCGACTCTTTGCCTAAAAAACCAAAAGCAAGATGGTCAGAGGGGACCATTTCCATCAAGCAAGTGAAGAGCAACCAGATAACCAGTAGTTAAGGAGGGAAATCATAATTAGATTGAAGGGATGGGATTACAGGAGGACTGAAGAAAGCTTTCTCTACCAGAAATAGGGACGGACTCAAGAAGAGAAAAGAATGGAGGCTTTAGTTTAGAATGTGTGGACTTCAGGTATTTGAATACAGATTCAGAAAAAGGATTAATTCTATAAATACTTTCTGAGTGCTTATTATCGTGCCAAGAAAAATAAAAATGGTAAGACCTGATCTCCACCTTTGAGGAATTCAGAACCAAATTAGAAGACATATACATAAATAAATAATTCAATTATACTATGGTAAGTGCCATAATTGAGGGACATATAATTACGTTCTTCCTGGAGGGGGTGGCCATTTCAAAAAACACTTACACAGTGACAAGAACTAAAGAAGAAAAGTGAAAAAGAATGTTCGTGTAGATACTGGGAGTTAGACCTAGATTCTAATTCTGACTCCATTTGGGTCACCTGAACCACTTAATCTTCTAAGCTTCTTCTCATAGTGTAGAAAGGAAATAATAATCCCCAATATCTTTATTTTACAATGTAGTTGTAAAGATCAAATGAGATCACATATATATGAAAACACTTAAGCTGTGAAATACTGTTAAAGAATATTAAGATATATTTTAATTACCAATTTAATAAAAGACATAGTACTTGACAAAAAATGATGGAATTTGTATGCTTCTTAGTTAACTTGAATTTGAGATACTTTTATTGGTAAAAGATCTAGTGAATCAAATGATGCCAATGAAAATAACTACCAACAACTATCAACTTATTAGGTGCTAGACCTGTGCTAAATGCTTTACATGAATTACTTAATTTTCACAATAATTCTGTGTATAGTACTATTTTCCACATTGTGTGGATTCCAGAGTCCACAACTTAAACTACTATGTTATGGTACACTCTAAGAAAGCAATGAAAGAAAAGAAAGAAAGAGCCTGGGATAGTAATAGTATCAGGGATCCACTACAATTACTCTTGGGTTGTCTAGATTTCTTGTTATATGAGAAAAATCAAGCCTTTTGTGTCAAGCCAGTGTAGTCCTTAATAATGCATGCTACAGAATAGAGAAGATAAAGAAATCCATAAAGTTTCCTTTAAGTTCGTTGTAGGATTTAAAATTGTTAATTGAAATTTAACGTTGTTAAAATCATGAATCCAAAATTTCCAATTCACTTCAAGGGAGAACTAGAAGACTTGTATTTTAAATAGTTGACTCAACAACTAAAGAAAAATGTGTCACTCACCCAACAACTGCATACTGTTGTCCCTCAACAATAAGAACTTCAGCTGGTTTCCTTTCTTCTGTGGCTAGAGAGTAAAGCAAATAAACAAGAGAGACATGAGTACCAGATGAAACAAAATAATGGAGAAAAAGCTGAAGAAGATAGTTTCTGTTTAAGGCCTAAAACTATCTCATTTCTGAAAATAAACATCTACTTCCTGGGAAACTATCTGGCACATAGTAAATAAAGTATACTGGAAGGTGGAGAGATCTGGATTTGAGTACCAGTACTACCAATTACTGGATACATAACTTCGGGGCAATTATTTAACCTCTTTTGAGTATCACTACCTGAATCTATTAAATGTGGACAACAGTGTCTTTCAGGGTTGTTAATAGTAGAAATAATATTATGAATTGCCTGTCCCTTAGGACTGGCACAAGGTAAATCATCAGCAAATAGTTTTTTAAAAAGTTACTAGGTTTGGAAAGGCAGAACTAGCATTTAAATTGGTTGTCTTTACTATTATAATTATTGAATACAAGTTAATTTCTAAATTTGATGGAAAGATATATATTTAGTTTTTAATACTTCAACCCAGAAGTTATTTTCAGCATGTGATATTTCTTTAAACAAAATTCAAGATATTAAGGTGAAAAGAACAGTAGACTGGATTGTATCCTGGATAAGCCAAATTGATTAGATCACCATAGGCAACTCATTATGCTTCCCTAAGCTTCAAGGCCCTCTGGGATTTGTATATACATTTGAATATTTGAGAGCTATATATATTCCGATCACAATTTACTACATATGTCAGACGTATATTTTTTGAGGGTAAGGACTGTGTCTTCACTTCTCTATATTACAGAGAAGTGGCATAGCATAGTAGAAAAGAGAAATGGCCCTAAAGTCAGTCTGCCCGGACTGGAATCCCAGCTCTACCACTTCCTAGCTATGTAAACTTAGGCAAGTTGCTTAACCTCTTTATGCCTTAGTTTCTAAATTTGTAAAATAGGAATACTAATAATGTCTAGCTCATGGACCTGTAAATGAGATAACACCTGTAAAATACTTAGAACAAAACAGTGTAAGTAAATACTCAAATAATATTAGCTGCTATCCATTAACCTTCATTTCTCCAATGCCTAGATGAATGGCTGGTAACCCAATTAATATATCATGGATAAATGGATAACAATCCAGGATCCTTAACTTGAAAAGAACTAGTAAAATGTTAATGGACTTCTAATAGCATACACCTATGCTATTCAGAGAGGAAAAAAAAGACTGAGAAGAAAGGTATGTAAGAGAAACCTCCTACCATCAATATCCTCCAAAGAAGTAAAAATAAATAGTTCATGTTTCAAACAAAATACACAATTAATTCAATTATTCCACATTTATGATTTTAATTCAGAAATCACTCTGTTTGCTTAACAGTGGAATCAAAAGACCATGAGCTGTTCAGGGACAGAAAATATATCCTAGTCATCTAGCACACCACCTCACATAGAGAGAAGTCAATTAAATATAGATTGAAAGACTAGATGAGTGATAAGTCTTATAATTTTAAACTAGTGATTTAGAATGGTCAGAGTGTTTTATTTTTCCATCAGCTCTTGCTAGTTGAATGCTTTAGTTGTGCCAATATCATACAGTTAGAAAACTCTACCACCCAACGCTATTACCTATTAAAAACTGTCATATGACAAAACTTTACCTAATTTCTTCAATTCTTCTCTCTGCCCTATATCAACTAATCTATTTTATACTTGTCCTTAACCCTCTTCTCCTTGTCACAGGGGCAGAAGTAGTAGCCTTTCTCTTAAACTCTGGATTCGATTCCATGCACCTTGCCCCATAAATCACCTTCCCTCTCTAACTTCTTTAGCTATTATTTCATCACTCACTTTTCCTTCACAACCAAATCTGTTGAAAAAGTAGTCTATACTTGTCTACCCTTCCTCACTTTTCCAGTTACTAAGCACTGAACTGCAATTTGACTATCACTCCACTGAATTACTGAGATTGCAAATGATCTATGTGTCAAACTAATGGTTACTGTTTGTATTTTACTCAAGTCTTTCTCTTGTAGTCTAGATGCATTTTGTGCGAATGTGAAGTATAAATTTAAAAATATTTCTGTGTAGAAATGTAAAACTTTGATTAAATGCATAAAATTTGAAATAGTGCAACTACCTCCTCTATTAGAAATACTCAAGAATTTCATAATTGTAAATCTTATAGGATTATTGTAAATAAATTTACACTATTATCACATGATGACTCTACCTGAACTAGTGTACAAAAGTATTTCCCAGCCATCTCTTCCACATGAAAACTCAACTGGTATTCGATACCAGTGACAACTCTCTCATCATTTTACGTCTATGTTCTAGATTTCTCCCTACCTCTGTGGTTCTTCTTTTTTTGTCCCCTTCATGGTTTTCTTTCTTTACGTTTGGATTTTCGCTATCGTGTAACTACATTACTTAGGATTGCTTATACATGTTTTGGTTTTGTACATTAGACTTAGCCTCTTTAAAGCAGAATTATAGCTGTTATCTCTGTCTCAATTCTGTCTCAACATAGGACACAAAGTAGAAGCTAACTAGTGCTTACTCAATACACGTATGTAAACAATATGGTACAGTAGCTAAGAACATAGCTATGAAATTATATAAAGCTGGTTTCAAATCCCAACTCATCATTTGTATAAAAATTCCTTAACCCTTCTGAGCCTCAAGGCTCCTCACTGTTACACAAAGTAACAACAGTACCTGTATAACAGATCGTTGTGAGAATGAACTGGAGTAATGCATGTAAAGAACATGGTCCAGTGTCTGGCATACGGTTATAACACACAATAAATATTTGAAATCATTATTATAAATTACCACAGGTTTCCTGTCAAGTATTTACTAAGCTGGAAATACTGGTTCTAGCTTCGAAATAGGCATTGTCAATTAAAGAAATATTAAGCATTAATACAAAATGAATAAACAATATAAAATTGAAAGAGAATGTGTGAAGGAATACACATACTTCCTGATTTTTTTTCAGGTAAAGCAATCTTCCCATCTGATATAGAATCAACAAGATCCTGAAATTCTGCAGGAACATCTGCTTGCTTCCAGCGCTCATTGTCTAAGAGGAGGCTAGTCCACAGTAAAGAGAAAAGAAGGTAAACTTTAACATTTCAATACCATCTTCCTTGGTTTAAAAGAAAAGGAAGAAGAGCTGAGTGAGAACATAAGATTTAAAAAGTGCTGAACACTTTAATAAACTGGAATCATTCATAAGCAGGACCAATACTTAGAAAATAGTTCTCTTTTATATCTCAGCCTAAACAAAAGAATGATGAAACAATTTACTTAACTTTGAGTGGCAAAAAAAGTCAACTTACTGAGGATCTTCCTGATAAGTATTTTAATAGAAGTAAGCATTCTAACTCAGCTTTGAAAAGCCAAGAAATGTGATTTTAATTCCACAATCTAACTTTAATTTAAAAAAAACCTTTATCAGGCATTTTCACTGGCCAATTAAATTTACTCTTTTAAATAGAACTGTGTTTCACAAAGAAAAATGAAAAAATCAAAGAACAGAACAGACATGGTGATGATACCTGAGCTTGGTTTTTCTCTCTTCATGAAACCTATTTACAAACTTATTAGCTTGGCTCTGAAGTGCTCCAAGTAACGACATGCTTTTTCTTCCACAGATCTGTTCGGTGTCTAAAATGAATGTTTCCATTAATCTAGAAAGTGTTATGAATTCCATGGAATTTAGCTTCTCAAGAAAACCATCCTAAATTTTAATACAAAAATCATGAGAGTTAGTGTAACACCAAACTGAGTTATGAAACCAAGTTAGTTTAACAATAATTATAATATATTTTTTATTTTAATAATATTTCCCAATACTTCAGACTCAGAAATTGAGCATGAAATGCTTAAGAGGTCCAAATTTGATTCTGATCCCTTTATAACTAATATGGTAGTTCAAATGAATTTAGATCATACTATAAAATTTTCACAATGTTGGAGTTTTATTATAAACTTGTTTAACTACATATATTTAGGTATACATATATATATATACATATATATGTAAAACAACATTAATTTCAAATTAGTTATTAACATATATTTCAAGTCATTTAATCATTTATCTGAAAATATTGCTTTAATAATTCCTATTTCTTTTATTTAGATTATTTTATATCTCAACATCTCCCTAGTAGACCACATTAGTGGTAACACTGACTAGGTCATTACATTACATTAAATGTTAAAAATATAATATACATTATGGGGAACACAGGAAGCAAAGACATAATTCCAGATCTTCAAAATTATTATGTATAAAATATAAAATATATAAAGCTTTATGAAAATAACTACCTTTGCTCTTGACATCAGAAATTTGACAGCTCGATCATGGCATATATCTGAGGCACTATATAATAATTCCTGGATATTATTTGCCAGCTTTCCTAGCTCTGAGTCAGTTAATTTCATGTCTTCACTAACCCTGAAAATGATAAAATAAGATTTAGTCCGGGAAAGTTGTAAACATAGTATTCTCCATAGGTGACCTATCAATAAAAGGATGAAAAGCTATAAAATTCACATTTGAAGAAAATTTCTATGATGTACCAAATATCTTATAGTTTTTATAGTGAAATATTACTTAAACATACTCAGATAATGCAACTATATCTAGCTATTGTTTGTTTTGAGACATGGTCTTGCTCTGTCACCCAGGCTGGAGTGCAGTGGCACATTCAGAGCTTACTGAAACCTCAAACTCCTAGTCTCAAGTGAACCCCCTACCTCAGCCTCCCAAGTAGCTAGGACTACAGGTATGCACTACCACACCTGGCTAATCTTTTTTGAAAATTTTGTAGAGACAGAGTATTGCTACAATGCCCAGGGTGGTCTCAAACATCCCTGGCCTCAAGCAATCCTCGGCCTCCCAAAGTGCTAGGCTTACAAGTGTGAGCCACTGTGCCCAACCACAAATGTGTTTTATCATAACCTTAAATAAGAATTTTCATTTTCCACTGTAGTATTTTTAACACTTAGTTCAGACTCCGATTGGAAAGTCTGCAGAAACCATAGCAAAATTAAATTTTTAGATTAGGTACAAGGTAGTAGCTATGTCAGGGGACAGTTGTGCATAGGCACTTAGGATGATACAGTGGCAGCAAAAGAGGGAAGGAATGTTATTTCATGAAAAACAGACTCTCTTTTTACTTATAATTATGAATGAGTATAAATATTCAGTTCAACTGAACTAATATTTACCAAGCATTTACTGTGCTTAAGTGCTAGGCACTAGAGGGAATATAACAGGTTGCTGCTTTCAAGGAACGTAAACTCAAAGAGGAGTATTTGTAAGACATAATGTACTTTTTTTCAATTTTGAGGGGAAATGTAAAACTTTGTTTTTAAACATTTTCCCCCAGGGGCATATATAAAGACCAATGATTCCATGCCATCAGTTCAGTTTAGTGTTACCATGAGCCAAGTTAAGTACCTTAACATCATTATTCTCTCTTTCAGTTGAATAAAAATACTTTTCAAAGATACTACAAAGAGACTCTGGTGTATATTGCTTTGAGGTAAACTACCATTCTAATTGGTTATGGCATTAAAGAAGGTTATTACCTGCTATCCTTCAAAATTATAGTATCACCAAATTTGTTTACTAATGCTTCAAAATAACAGAGGAATTAATATTCTTAAAGTATTCTCAGAAACATTATCTTGTTTGGTTCTCACACTCTGAGGTAGGTAAATAAATAACTACCTATGGAGGAGAACACTGAATCTTAGAAAGTTGAAGTGACCTAGAGAGTAGAACTAGAACCCAGCATCAGTCTACTTCTAATCGAGTAAGCTTCCTCTGCTCTGATATTTATTTCTACATAAACAGTCTAGTGGTATTTCAAAACAGAATACCTGCAAAATTCTTGCTTAAATTTCAAAGTCAACTTTACTATTGAAGTAAATTTTAATTCCTGAAAGATTACTTACAATTTCCCCATGTAACAGAATGATTAATGAATTTGAAACTCTTGACAATATGCTACCAATTCACAAAATATAAACAGGAAATAGCAAATAAAACAACTCAAGTCCTTAAAAAAAAAATAGACTGAATTAATCCAAAAGCCACAAAGTTAGTTTTAAAATCATTTCATTCATTGTAATTCTGCTTTTAAAAAGATTTTTTGGGGCCCAGGCACAGTGGCTTACATCTGTAATCCCAGCACTTTGGGAGACCGAGACCATCCTGGCTAACACATGGTGAAACCCCATCTCTACTAAAAATACAAAAAAATAAGCCGGGCATGGTGGGCGCCTGTAGTCCCAGCTACTTGGGAGGCTGAGGCAGGAGAATGGCATGAACCCGGGAGGCGGAGCTTGCAGTGAGCCGAGATCACGCCACTGCACTCCAGCCTGGGCGAAGGAGCGAGGAAAAAAAAAAGAAAAAAAAAAAGATTTGTTATTTTTTAACTTCAGTTAGATCTCTAACTTTCACGTTAATAGGAAAAAAGCAAACAAACTCAAACATAATCCTGCAATTCTACTTCTGGGTATACATCCAAAATAACTGAAAGTAAGATCTCTAGGATTTATATGTACACTCAGGTTCATAACAGCACTATTCAAAATAGCCAGGATGTGGAAGCAACCCAAGTGTCAACTAATGGATGAAGAGATAAACAAAATGTGATATACACATACACATCTTGTATGTATGTATCACATACATGTGAACGGAATATTATTCAGCCTTAAAAGGGAAGGAAATTTTGATATATGCTACAACATGGATGAAACTTGAGGACATTATGTTCTGCAACTCTAATTTTTTCCATTGTTTTTCTTTTCCTATTTCCTGCCTAGAAAAGTATTTCCTATTTTGTGCCCATATTTGCATTGCAATAAACTTACAAAATTGCAGGTTATTTTGAAGTAAGAAAATAGGGAAAATCTACCACTAACAAAGTTAAAACGTCAGATGTATTTTTGCATGTTCTATATCAGTGATTCAATTATATACTGCAAACACACTTGCTACAGGAATAGTCAGAGCCCTTGTATGAAAGAACTAGTTAGACTCACACATATAAATATACTCAATTCATTGCCCCTTTGGGTTGGGTAGTTCCCAGACATTTATGTGCCTACTGAACATAGAAAGAACCATCTGCAGAACCTATGCTTTATGCTGTAGGAAGATGTGATTGGGGAAAGCCAGAGAAGGTTCAATGTATAAAGTAAGCCACAATGGAGGTAGGAGGGGAAGAATCAAAACTGTGAGACTGCATCCAGTTTAAAAGGATCTCAAATGGTGTGGCAGAAAGCTAACTATCTTTCAGTATCTGTTCTCTCTTTTGCCACAATGACAGCTCTAGCTGGGCAAATAGTCCACAAGCTAAAGACTTATTTCTCAAGCTTCCCTTATAGCTAGACATAGTCACGTAATTATGCTGGCCACTAGGATGTGAGTGGAAGTAATAAGTACGAATTCTGGATTGTGCTTGTTTTTAAAAAGAAAGAAAAAAATATAAACATACATGTGAAGGTAACAGAGAACTAACAAATCTAAAATGTATATGGATTTGTAAAAGACCAAGAAGAGTTGAGGCAATCCTAAAGAAGAAAAAGTAGGAGAAATTACTCTCCCAGATATTAATATGGATTAAAAATCTACAGTTGCTGGGCATGTGATTCATGCCCAGCACAATGGGAGGTTGACACAGGAGGATCACTTGAGGTCAGGAGTGACCAGCCTGGGCAACATAGTAAGACCCAATCTGTACAAACAAATTATTTAAGAAAACAAAAGCTATAGTAACTACAGTAACTATTACAATTTTACTTAATGGTACTGGTGTAAAGACAGAAAAATGAAAGAAATAGAGTGCAGAAACAGATATACCTATCTGAATATTTGATTTACGGCAAGAGTGACATTATAGAGCAGTAGGAAAGACAACCTTTTCAATAAATGGTGCAAGGTCAAAAACATATCCATTTGGGAAAAAATCTTAACCCTCATACTAAACATAAAAATCAATTCTAGATGGACTGTAGGTCTTAATGTGAAAAAGACAGTAACAAAGTTTCTAGACAGTAACCAAAAAATATCTTCAAGTCTTTAAAGTAGGGAAAGATTTCTTAAATAGGACATAAAGAAGCATAAATCATAAAGGAAAGTAATGAATCATAGAATTATATTAAGAACTTCTGTTCACCAAAAAACCCAGTAAGAATGAAAAGTCAATACAGAAAGTGGGAGAAGATATCTGCAAATATGGACAACTGGCAAAAGGTTTGTGCTGACATAACATAAAGAACCTTCATAAATCAATACAAACCAACAGAAAAATGGGTAAAGACCTTGAATAGGCACTTCATAGAAGAGGATATCCCAGCAGCCAATGAATGTATGAAGAGGATATCCCAGCAGCCAATGAATGTATGAAAAGGTGCTCTCCTATCAATCATCAGGGAAATAAAATGACTACACTTGTGACATACCCAACAAAAACGGCTAACGTGTAAAAGACTGATAATATCAAGAGTGAAGGAAGATGTGGAGTGACACAAACTGTTCCACACTTCTGAGGGGAGCGTAAGTGAGTACAATCACTTTGAGAAATTGTTGGCGTTAGCTAAATTAACCATTCACATACTGTGTTTCCAGGTATATACTCAACAGAAATGCTTGTAACATGTGCATCAAAGGTATCTAGAAGAATGTTCATGACAATCCAAAATGAAAACCCAAATCTTATCAAAAGTAAAATACATACATACATTGTAGTGTATCATAAAATGGATTATTTGTACAGAAAAAATAAAATCACTGCTACATCCAACAACCTGGATAGATATCACAACTGTAATGCTGAACGAAAGAAATCAGAGACAAAAGAGCAAATATATGATTCCATTAAGTTTAAAAACTGGAAAAACCAATTGTTTTAATGGTTTCCTATGGGAAGGAGTAGCATAGTATTACAGTGGCAAGAGGGGCTTCTGAAGAGCTGGTAAAGTTATATTTCTTGAGGTGGGTGACAATTACACCAACAAATTCACCTTGTGCTAGTTAATTGAGCTGAACACTTTATAATTGCTACATCTTCCCACATGTGCCTTATGTTCCAAACGGATCATGAAAGGGCTGAGAGGAAGATGAATACAAATGATACTTGAAGCTGGAAGGTGGGCTTAGTTCTACCCAAATTACATGGCTGTTGTTAAAATGTTTAAAAAGCAAAACAAAGTAAGCAAGGTATCAGCCCTTTGTCCTCTCCTTCCTGCTGCTAGGGATGAAAATGAAATGCTAAAAGCTAGAACAGCCACCTTAGACACAGATGGAAACTACACACTGAGAATAGTAGAACTGTCTTCTCAGCTGACAATCTCTTACCTCTGAAATGTTACATGAAATATAAATATAAATATAAAATATAT
>NW_016816502.1:90695-93989 GCF_001698545.2 Rhinopithecus bieti | reverse complement strand
TTCTACATCTCTTTTATAGCAGTTTTAGACTGCACCCTAACTAGTAAATGTGAAAATACTAGCCTGCACACAGAAGAAACTTTATTAAGTTTCTTATATTAAGTAAACTTTATTAAGTAAGCTCAGGGTTTGGTTTGTTCGTACTGAAGAGCAGTGTTATAGCTGACTTTATGTTGTAACTGTGACCTTTATAAGCTCCAGGACCATAAGTTGATTTATATAAAGTACTGAGTTGACCGGTCGCTTCCAAGATGGCTGGACAGGAACAGCTCTGGTCTATAGCTCTCAGCGAGATTGATGCAGAAGATGGGTGATTTCTGCATTTCCAACTGAGGTACCTGGTTCATCTCATTGGGACTGGTTGGACAGTGGGTGCAGCCCACAGAGGTTGAGATGAAGCAGGGCGGGGCATTGCTTCACCTGGGAAGTGCAAGGGGTCGGGGGATTTCCCTTTCCTAGTCAAGAGAAGACGTGAGTGACTGTACCTGTAAAAGTGGGACACTCCTTCCCAAATACTGTGCTTTTCCCATGGTCTTTGCAACCGGCAGACCTGGAGATCCCCTCCCGTGCCTGGCTCGGTGGGTCCCACACCCACGGAGTCTTGCTCACTGGTAGCACAGGAGTTTGAGATTGACTTGGGACGCAGGAGCTTGGTGGGGGAAGGGGCGTCTGCCATTGCTGAGGCTTGAGTAGGCAGTTCTATGCTCACAGTGTAAACAAAGCAGCAGGGAAGCTCGAACTGTGTGGAGCCCACCGCACCTTAGCAACACCTACTGCCTCTCTGGATTCCACCCCTCTGGGAAGGGCATAGCTGAACAAAAGGCAGCAGCTTCTCCAGACTTCAACGTCCCTGCCTGAGAGCTCTGAAGAGAGCAGTGGTTCTCCCAGGACAGCGTTCAAGCTCTGATAACGGACAGACTGCCTCCTCAAGTGGATCCCTGGCCCCCGTGTAGCCTGACTGGGAAACACCTCCTAGTAGGGGCCGACAGACACCTCAAACAGGCAGGTGCCCCTCTGGGGCGAAGCTTCCAAAGGAAGGATCAGGCAGCAATATGTGCTGTTCTGCAGCCTCTGTTGGTGATGCCCAGGCAAACAGGGCCTGGAGTGGACCTCAAGCAAACTCCAACAGACCTGCAGTTGAGGGACGTGACTGCTAGAAAGAAAATTAACAAACAAAAGAATAGCATCAACATCAACAAAAAGGACATCCACACCAAAATCCCTTCGATAGGTCACCAACATCAAAGACCAAAGGTAGATAAAACCAAAAAGATGAGGAGAAACCAGAGCAGAAAAGCTGAAAACTCCAAGCGCCAAAATACCTCTTCTCCTCCAAAGGAATACAATTCCTCGCCAGCAAAGGAACAAAACTGGATGGAGAATGAGTTTGACGTGCTGAGAAGTAGGTTTCAGAAGGTCAGTAATAACAAACTTCTCCAAGCTAAAGGAGCATGTTCTAGCCCATCGCAAGAAAGCTAAAAACCTTGAAAAAAGATTAGATGAATGGCTAACTAGAATAACCAGTCTAGAGAAGAGCTTAAATGACCTGATGGAGCTGAAAACCACAGTATGAAAACTTTGTGAAGCATACACAGCTTCAATAGCCGAATCGATCAAGCAGAACAAAGGATATCAGTGACTGAAGACCAAATTAGTGAAATAAAGCGAGAAGACAAGACTAGAGAAAAAAGAGTGAAAAGAAATGAACAAAGCCTCCAAGAAATATGGGACTATGTGAAAAGACCAAATCTATGCTTGACTGGTGTACCTGAAAGTGACAGGGAGAGTGGAACCAAGTTAGAAAACACTCTTTAGGATATTATCCAGGAGAACTTCCCCAACCTAACAAGGCAGGCCAACATTCACATTCAGGAAATAGAGAACACCACAAAGATACTTCTTGAGAAGAGAAACTCCAAGACACATAATTGTCAGATTAACCAAGGTTGAAAGGAAGGAAAAAATGTTAAGGGCAGCCAGAGAAAAAGATCAGGTTACCCACGAAGGGAAGCCCATCAGACTAACAGCAGATCTCTCTGCAGAAATCCTACAAACCAGAAGAGAGTGGGGGCCAAGATTCATCATTCCTAAAGAATTTTCAACCCAGAATTTCATATCCAGCCAAACTAAGCTTCATAAGTGAAGGAGAAATAAAATCCTTTACACATAAGCAAATGCTGAGAGATTTTGTCACCACCAGGCCTGCCTTACAACAGCTCCTGAAGGAAGCACTAAACATGGATAGGAACAACTGGTACCAGCCACTGCAAAAACATGCCAAATTGTAAAGACCTTCGATGCTAGGAAGAAACTGCATCAACTAACGGGCGAAATAACCAGCTAGCATCATAATGACAGGATCAAATTCACACATAACAATATTAACCTTAAATGTAAATGGGCTAAATGCCCCAAATAAAAGACACAGGCAAATTGGATAAAGAGTCAAGACCCATTGATGTGCTACATTCAGGAGACTCATCTCACATGCAAAGATGCACATAGATTCAAAATAAAAGGATGGAGGAAGATCTACCAAGCAAATGGAAAGCAAACAAACAAACAAAAAAACAGCAGGGGGGTTGCAATCCTGGTCTCTGATAAAACAGACTTTAAACCAACAAAAATCAAAAGAGACAACGAAAGCCATTATATAATGGTAAAGCGATCAATTCAACAGGAAGAACTAACTATCCTAAATATATATGCATCCAATACAGGAACATCCAGATTCATAAAGCAAGTCCTTAGAGACCTACAAAGATACTTAGACTCCCATACAATAATAATGGGAGACGTTAATACCCCACTGTCAACATCAGACAGATCAACACGACAGAAAATTAACAAGGATATCCAGGACTTGAACTCAGCTCTGCACCAAACGGACCTAACACACATCTACAGAACTCTCCACCCAAACTCAACAGAATACACATTTTTCTCAGCACCACATTGCACTTATTCCAAAATTGACCACATAATTGGAAGTAAAGCACTCCTCAGCAAATGTAAAAGAACAGAAATTATAATAAACCGTCTATCAGACCACAGTGCAATCAAACTAGAATTCAGGATTAAGAAACTCAATCAAAACCACTCAACTACATGGAAACTGAACAACCTGCTCCTGAATGACTACTGGGTACATAACAAAATGAAGGCAGAAATAAAGATGTTCTTTGAAACCAATGAGAACAAAGATACAACATACCAGAATCTCTGGGACACATTTAAAGCAGTGTGTAGAGGGAAATTTATAGCACTAAATGCCCACAAGAGAAAGCTGNTTTG